>NC_026006.2:21592213-21816533 GCF_000442705.2 Elaeis guineensis | reverse complement strand
CATCAATATGTACTAGGCCCAAGAGCTCAGTAGCTCTCTCACCTTTTCCAGTAAAAGATGACTTGATCATTTTACCAAGAAGACAGGACTCACAGGTTGGAAGTGATTCACAATCACTGACTTCGAGGATTCCCTCTTGAGTCAACCTATTTATTCTGTCTTGTTTATATGACCTAGCCTATAGTGCCATAAGTAGATATCTGACACACTATCTAATCTAGGGTGCTTGCCAGTAGAATAGACTCTTATCAGGCTTGATCTTTTTGGTCTGGCTCTGCACAGATATCCCAGCCTGAACTTGCACCTTCTTGACTTTCTTCTTCTTGTTCTTCTTTCCTTTCTTAAAAGGTCGAGAACCAAAAGACGAACCTCCCACTAAGTTCACCGACTCCTTGAGGAGTTGGTGATCCTTCTCAAAGTTCTGAAGCAACCCTAGTAACCCATGGTAGTTTACTTCAGGCTTTGTCATTCTATAATGAGTGAGGAATGGGAGATAAGACTTGGGCAGCGAGTTCAGTATTGCATCTTTCCCAAGCTGCTCATGCAAGGGAAAGCCGAGCTTGCTCAATCATTCCATCAGCTCGATCATGTACAATACATGATCAGTGACAGAGGCACCATCCTGTATTTTGACGTTGAAGATGGCACAACTAGTCCTGTGCCTCTCCACATCATCGGGTGTGCCAAAGGCATCATCCAACACTTGAAGCATGTCCTTTGGCTGAGCTGTCTCGAATCTGCAACTGAGCTCGTCGCTCATGGCAGCCAGCATGATACAGTGCACCGTTGTCCGATCATTGAGCCACTTCTGGTAAGTGTCTCTAACTGTTCCACGTGCATTGACAGCTGGCTTCTCAGGTGCAGGATCCATTATCACATATAGGATCCGTTCATGCTCCAGGACTATCTTCAACTTTCGGTACCAGCTATCGAAGTTGGATCCCACCAAGTTATCATTGTCCAACAATGATCTTAGCGATAGGGAAGTGGCCATATCTGCACAAAAGAAAATCATAACCTAATTAGTAATTGATTCATTAAACCTAAGGATTTGGACTTTAATCAAAAGGTTTCTCCCACTATTTTATTCGAATTGGTAGCCTCTACCTCCAATTCGAGGAATTACCCCAATTCCTTAGTGGGTACTAGAATCCACTTAGACTGCACACAAGCCCAACTTTTGTTGGCCAACCTATGTACATCTAAGGGTAGGTTCATAACCAATTGTTTCTCTAAATAATTTCTAGTAATTTTAATTTTGCCCCAGAAATCTAATCAGTAGGCTTTGGCCTCCACTGTAAGGATCCAGTTAGGTCCAACCATTAACATGATCATACTTGGTGTATCTAACCAACGAATGATTAAGCCCAACTTTGGTTGGCTCACCTAACCACCATTAGAGAGACACTTCCAAGTCGTCATATGATGAGTGATAATTCCATTAGTCAACAAGCACCAGGCCTTTGGGTCTGCAATGATTATTGAGTTAATGGACTCATTATCAAATACCTTAATGGGAGGCTATGACTCAGTTATCTCCATAACTTTATCATTTTAAGGACCTAATAATTTTAGAGGATTTAAATAATATAGAGGATGAGGTCAGATGAACCAGCTTATCATGATCCTCCCACTGGCTTCACCAAGTCAGCTTAAGGGAGACCATTAAAAGGGCTGGTCTAGGAGCACCTGAATCAGTCACACTGATTTATCTAGCTGACATGGGTCAGCTCGAATAGTCAAGTGATCCGATCAAAACATAATTTCACCAAGAGCCCAGGTAAGTTTGATTAGTGGGAGGGTCTGCCAAAGCTTGCCTTAGACACCATCAGAAATGGCCAGGTAAGCGGGCTCCCAATTAAAAACCACCGGTCTGATTTACCTTAGACACCAACTGGTTTAATTAGTTTCAATTAGATCAACCTAACAGTTCGTGCTAGACCGCTTAACCAAGAATCAAGTCCATTTGGTTCTCGTTAAAGATATGGACTTGACCAACTACAACTATTGTAATTGATCTAGAGAATCCTTGACCTAATCTAAGACAACAATTGATTAGATTTAGTCAATTCTCTAATTAAATCCATCTTCAATCTAACCATAGATCTAACCCAATTAATGGACCTAATTCTCACTAACCCATTAACCCAATGTGTTATGGTTTGTGTCTTAGGTTCTTCAATTCACAATTCTAGAACCTAATCAAATAACTTCTTAATTCTTAATTAAGTTTTGTGCTGAGGGTTGGGTTCGACTTTTCAAAAAATAATTTTTATATTGATAAAATAATTTTATAATATGATTCTACCAACCATATTGCATGTTTGTTTCATAATCAAGATACAAGTGAAATAAACATGAAACTACTTTAGATCTAATCTAAACAGATTCATGTAATTGAAACAATTTCAACTTTAAACAATTTATTTGCACAAAATTATTAACAAAGAGATTTTATTTCAGATTTAAACATCTTTTAAATTCAATAAATCATAAATTTAATCTAGATCATATCTAACAAATTTATGATTAAAGATAGATCTACACAAACTAGGACAACCTTTGCACTGTAAGGGGTAAACCTTACAGTAGGACAACCTTGCAGTTCGTGATTGATCTAAAATTTTAATTTTAGATTTAATAATCAGATTATAAATTAGATCTAATCTAAGAAATAATCTAAGCATATATAAATAATCATGTAATAAAGAACCTAGGCTCTGATACCAATTGTTTGAACCAGATCTAGGGTTTCAGGGTTAGATCTTGAAACTTTTTCAAGATCATACAGCGGAAGACTAAAATAAATCAAAATTATTTTTTAAAATCAGAGAATCCCTAGATCTAAGATCTTATTACATGATTATTACATAACATTAAATCAAAAATTAAAATATATAAATATAGCATGAACTACATGTTGATCATATCAACATGTTTCTATACTACATCTAATGTATGTATTAAATAATAGATCAAATCTATTACCTTGTAAGTTAGACGTTCTAACCTCGCTGATCCGGGCTTGAGGATGATGTTGTAAGCCGCACATGCATCCAGCCTCTAGGAGTCATCCACACGAGCCCACGAATCTCGATCAGAAGTCCTGCTTCAGGAAATCAGCACAGTATGCTAGTACTGCGCTGATCCTTCTTTGATGGTTGATCGGTGCCTCCTTCTTCTTGATTTGGACTCTTCCAAAGATGAAAAGTAGAAGGAGGAGTTTCAGATCTGAGACGCTCTCAGGAAACTCAAGATGGAGGGAGGAAAGATATGAAAAACAAACAACCCTAGAAGAAGACCCTCTTCTTCTTCTCATTTCTCTCTCTAGACACCCTAACTTGTATCTTTTATGTCTCCACGACCCAAAGGTCTTTCTCTTTGATTTTTGGATGGCTCAAAGGTCTCTCAAATCTCTATCTTTTTTAAAAATTTTATGAAGAAACTCATTTTATACAGAGAGATATGATAGAGTCCTTGTCTAGATCAAATACCTAGTCAAGGCTTATCCAAACATGGCAAGTTAAGGGGTGCCCAACTCTTGAGCACCTCCTCCATATTTTCATACATGGATCATCAGAAAAGGATGCACAATGTATACCCTAAAAGCCATGAAAATTTCAAAAAAATTTTGGATAAATTTGGTGCAAAATTGAAAGAGTTTTGGATTTCTAAAACTCTATCTCATAGAATTCGAAATCCAAACTTATTCCTTTTTGATTTGATCCAAACCACCTTCCATGTAAGAAATAAGAGAGGAAACCTTTTGTGAACGTGGGAGAGACCTGGGAGAGGGCTTTTGTCACACAAAATAAGTGGAGATTGGTGTTGAATAAGAGAGAGGGCGTGGGGAAGGCTTATGTGGCACAAGGTGGAATCCTAGTCTTACTAGGATTCTATCTCATGACTTGTTTTAATTTGGTTTCTCAAACCAAATCAAACCAAAATTAGATCAACCTAATTAAAATAGATCTTAACCTAATTAAAAATCTAATTTAATCAGATTAAATTAGATTTAAATCTGATTTAATTTTTTAATCAAATTAGAAATTAGATTGACCCAAGTCCTAGTTGAACTAGGACTAGTTTTTTCTTGCACTTGACTTATCCAATAAACCAATTGGACTTGATCCAATCAAGCCCAAACTAAATCTAATTAAATCATATTTAATTAGACTTAATCTCAGCCCATTGGCTTAATCAAATTAAGCCAATTAGCAATCGAATTGCTAATCGATCCTCCTGCAACACTTGCACTGGGTTAAATGTCAATCGTATTGATCATTTAACCCTAGAATGATTCTTAATCATTGATCAACCATCCGATCGGATCATGAACTCTAATGTGTGTAACCTCATAGGTCCGAACCTAAGTCGGTAGCACAGGAATAAATTTCTGTACCAATCGAAGTGACCATCTAGCAATGGTACCCGACGACCGGATAGGTCGAATGTATAGAACAACGTCCTTAGAACCCATGTAGATATAGTTTTCATATAATTCATCCCCTTGACCAAAATGATCATAGAACATCCTAGAGTTCAACTGTCAACTCTGATCAGGTTGTCCACATTGTATTTCAAAATATCAAATCCATCTAATGGATTACCCTGGCCAAAGTTTTGCTAAATTGAAATACAGCGACTCATTCTTCTCCAACTCTTGGAGTGGTCAATCCCATCTCGATCACACTCTGACTTCGCAAGTACTTGACTGTGCCCAGAAGCCTTCCATCTCTGAATTAGAAATTCAGTTAGTCCAGTACCAAAGCATAGTGAGTTGCTTGCAAGTCACTGAGGCGATCTCAAGTCTAAGGGACACTTATACTTATATCTCATCAGAGACATTCTCGACAGCAGAATGCTCTGGAGTTGGTCATGTTCAATGATGATGTACCCTTACATCTCACCTGTATGCCATACCAGTGTCTCCACACTCCTTGGTTAAGAGGACAACCAACTCATATGGCCTACAACGACCTATGCTCGATAGAAGCTGTCGTCCTTATTAACAGCCTATCATTTGGTCATGAACAGTTTTAAGGACTAATCGATAAATCCTCTCTTTATCAAACTTAAATAGTCTTAAAGACTTCATCATAACAACAGAGTTCATTAGAAGATGAAAGTTTATGATGAAGATGTCAAATATATTTTATTTATTAACAAATCAATTACAATACTTGGTTGCTCAACCGTCAACAGCTTGACAATTGGCTTTTGGGACATATTTTCCAACATAAATTTTATTCCTATGTTATCAATTTAAGTTCGAACCTATGGGTTACACACAATAGAGTTTCTCTCTGATCAATTGGTAGATCGACGATTGAGAATTGTTTGAGGGTAAAATCATTAATATGATTGATGATTAACCCTATGCAATAGTTGCAATAATATTATTCGCTAAGTGTTAGTAAAATTCAAAGAGATTAATTAAGAATTAGATTACTGATTAACTTAATTTAATTGAGTATTAAAGTTTGGATCAAGTCTAATTGAATTGGATTCAATTAGGTCAAGCCCGATTAGGTTATGAGATGACCTAATCACTAAGAAAAAATGAATCCTGATTTGATCAGGACTATGGCTCAGTTAATTCTCTGATTCGATCAGGTTTAATTAAGGCAATAGGAACCTAATTAGATTAGATTTATTATGGTCTATTTAGGTCTAATTAAATTCGATTTGGATGAAATCTAATTCAGGACTTAATTGACTAAACCCTAGAGTCCAATGTGATTGGATTTCCTCCCTTGTGCCACTCTCCTTTCTTCATGCCATGCTCTCTTCGCTAAATCTGATTTAGCATGAGTTGACACCATGCCAAATGCCCCATGTGGTCACCCATTAAGGATAGGATAGGGTTAGTTTTAGTTTGAATTCGATTTGAACTAAAAGTCCTTATCCCAAACAAACTCCTACCTATCGGCCCCTTATGAAGGCTTCCGATTTGTGCGACACTAAGGGAAGAGTTCTTGATTATTTTCCATGCAAAAAGGCTTTATTCAGCCCCCTCTTTGATCTAGCTTTGGATGGAATCAAGTGGCATTTGATTTGAAATTCAAAGGAAGTTTGAGTTTGAATCAAACAAGACCTTATCTCATCCTATATCCTTGGTTCGACAATCATTAAAAGGAGATGTTTTTTTGTGTGCCACCCTAGAGAAGAATTCTACTATAAGAAATCAGATAGAGAGAGGGGTCGAACATGCCTTGGGGCGTGAGGTTTGGGGTGGGCTTCTATTTCTTTGGCCTAAGCATTGGAGGAGATCCAACTCCTCTTTGGGTGAGAGACCTAGAATTATTCTGGGGTTTTTGGGTGAGGAAAAATACAAGAGAGAAAAGAGTTCTCCTCTGATTTTTTCTCCACCAACCAGCACTTCCTCTGATCCATCTTCGATGTTATAAGGGTTCGAGATGATCGAAGAAGAGGATCAAATTAGATCCACAATCAGAAGCTATCTATGTGAGCTAGCACTCCCATGGAAGGCTGATCGGTTCGAGAGTTTCATATGGATAATTTATAGAGGCCAGATACTCTGTATGGTTGCGAGCGACTAGCATAGCCTCAAATCAATGAGTTTCAATTGCGGTGTTCATCTACCCACACTCAGGTATAGGGTTCGAAACCGTAATAATTGTAGATATGATCTACTCCTTGTGCAAATTTTTTCACATACTTGTTGATTTTAAATTCAGATTTTTTTATGCATACTATATAATGTTATAGATTCTTTTATAGGTGTTTTAAGATTTGATCTTATACATATATTTTTAGATTAAAATATTTAATTTAGCTTTATTCTGCTGTGAAAATTTTGAAATACATACATGAAATCTTATCTTTTCTCATCAGTGGTATCAAAGCACTAGGTTCTTTATGACATGTATATCTATACATATAGTTTAAAATTTTATTTTAAATTGAAGTATGTGATGTTTATTTATGATGTTTATTATCTAATTTTGATTGACCAAAATACAATAATCAGATCTGAAATAATTTAGATTAAATCTAAATTAATTAGATTAGATGATCTGAGTAGTGTAGTAGTCAGATTGGGTAGATTGCTATGACCGTCTGATCATAGGAAAAAGTAAGATTTCATGACCCTCTCCTTCCATTCGATGAGATTCTCTTATGGCGTGTAGGGGTGCCCTTTTAACTCATAAAGATGAACAGTGAAAAGAAGTGATATCTAATCTAATAATTAAAATTATTTTAATCATCGATGTATAAAATAATTTTGAAAAAATTTAGCAATCTATTGCTATTCTGTCGAACTGAGCCGACTCAGTCTTATTTGAGTCAACTCAATTCGGGAGTTTGTCGATCTTATCCTTATTTGGGTCAACCCAGTATCCTTGTGTGTCAGCTTAGTTTCTTGCGAGCGATCTATTTTTGTATTAGAAACCCTAATTTATATATCACCACAGTGAGCGACTAAGTTTCAAAACTTGGTCTACCCACTTTGGTGAGTTGGCTCAGTCATTTAGAACTATTATATTGCATATAAATTTATTTATAAAAATATTTACAAAATTTAAAACTATTTTCAAATATTGAACCCTAATCCATGTTAGCCTCAAACTTAATTAAGAATTAAGTTGAACCTATTAGATCTATAATTATAAATTAAAGATCTAATGTCATTTGCATAAAATATGGGGGATGGGTTTATGGGTTAGTTGGATCAGGTCTTCCTAATTGGGTTAGACCTTAGGATTAGAATCAAAGAACTAAATAGAATAAATAGAGAAATTAATTAAGTCTAACTAAAAATTAAATTAGCTTAAATCAGGATTTCTCTAAAGTCAATACAATAGTTGTAGTTGGTCAAGTTCATGCCTTTGATTAGATCCAAATAGACTTTAATTTTAAGCTCAGTGGTTGAACCCAAGTCTATAAGCTAATCGAATTGAAATTAATTGACCAGTTGGTGTCTAAAGTAAGTTTGGCAGTCTTGATCGATAGTTATTAATTAGGAGCTATTCGTATAGATTGAGTTTATGGTGAGTTAGTGACATATCTCTTCCATCGATCTTACTTATTTGGCCAACATGGTGAATTATATTTTGATCAGATCACTTAATGATTAGGGTTAACCCATGCTCACTAGAAAATCAGTTGTGACTGATTTAGGTATCCCTAGTTCGACTTGTCTTTGTCCTCTTTATGACTTGATGAAGTCAGTGGGAGGATTTGTGGCTTGTCAGTTAGACTGACTTGTTTCTAGTTCACCTTGATCTGACTTGGTAAAGTCAGTGGGAGAATTATGATTAGCTGATCTATGTCTTTAATTTTATTAAATTATGTTAATCAAATCTTCTAAATTATTAGATCCATAAAATGAGCTAGTTATGGGGATAATTAGATCATAGCCTCTCACTAAAGTAAATGGTAATGGGTCCATTATTTCAGATTGACATTGTAGGCACCTTACGTCTGGTATTTTTCTGAATGATAAAATTATCATTTATTATATGATGACTCTGTTGTACTATCTGATAAATGATTAGATTGGTTGAGCCATACTCGAGCTTAACCATTCATTAGTTAGAATCACTGAGTAGGTTCATATTAATAGTTGGACCTAATCAGAACTTTCAGTGGAAGCCCTTAGCCTACTGAAACTTATTATTAAAAATTATTTAAAGAAATAATTAGTTGAAAATCTACCTGTAGATGTACATGGGTTGGCCGAGCTATATTCGGACCCGTATGCAATCTGTGTAGATTCTAGTACCTACTAAGGAATTAAGATAATTCTTCAAATTGGAGGTAGAGACTACCAATTCGTATAAAATAATAAAAAAATCTTTAGACTAAAGTCCATATCTTTAGACTTAATTAATTCATATACTCATTAGGTCTGTATTTTTTTTTCAGAAATGACCAGTACCATGTCGCTCCACTCACTGTTTGATAGTGAGGAGCTTATTGGATCCAACTTTGATAACCAGTATAGGAAGTTGAACATTGGCCTTGAGCTCAATCTAGCTGAGAAGTCTAAAGCTGAACCGAGTCGACAGACTATGACCCAAATAGGCTAAAGAGAAATGAGTAATTAGTTACTGATCAAGGTGATAACACCTTATAATTTCTCTATATGTGACATTACTACCTGGGTATTAGATATCGAAAGTTCAGTTCATATTTGTAATTCATTACAAGGACTTCAAATTAATAGAAAATTTATGAACGACGAGAGATTCTTGAATGTGGGAGATGTAAGCCAAGTTCCAATCCTGACTTTAGGAGTCGTCGAGCTTGTTTTCAAATTCAATAGTATCATTTTGAGTAATTGTCACTATTGTCCATCTTTCTTGATGAATATAATCTCTATTGGTTTTTTGACCAAAGATAGTTATAGTTTATCAATAAAAAATAATTATTATGATATAATTATGAATGATGTTACAATAATATGAGGATAATTAAGAAATGGCATCTATATTTTTTTACAGCCTATGAGATTAATGTACACTCCAAATAAACATCCTAAGTTAGATAATGTCACAGATGCCTACCATTGACATTGTAGACTTAATCACATTAACAAGAATAGGATAAACATGTGAGCACAAGAGTATCCTCAATATCAATGATTGTGAAACTTTGCTAACTTGTGAGTCTTGTCTTCATGAAAAAATGACTAGGTCATCTTTACTAAAAAAAGTGAATGAGCCAGTGAAGTTCTAGATCTAATATATAGTGATGTATGTAGATCTATAAATATTAATGCTAGAAGAGGGTATACTATTTCATTATGTTCACAGATGATCTATCTAGATATGGATATGTCTACTTGATGAAATATAAGTCTGAATCATTTGAAATATTCAAATGATTCCGTAATGAAGTAGAAAAATAAACTAAGAAAAATATTAAAACTCTTTGATCTGACTAAGGAGGTGAATATTTTTCTAGTGAATTTCTAATATATTTAGGAGAGAATGAGATTTTCTTATAATGGACTTCTTCAGGGACACCACAGCATAATGGCATCTTAGAAAGGAGGAATCAAATCCTGTTAGATATGGTTCAGTCCATGATAGGATTTACAAGTCTGTCGATCTTTTTTTGAGGATATGCACATGAGATGGCCTATTTTATGCACAATAATGTTTCGAGCAAGTCAGTTAGTAAAATACTATATGAGATATGATCAGAATGTAGGCCGAACCTCTCTTATCTTAAGATTTGGAGATGTCCGGCTTATGTCAAACGATTACAGACCGACAAGCTCGGAGCTAAGTCCGATAAGTGTTATTTTGTAGGGTATCCTAAGAAAATGAGGGGATATTACTTTTACCTTCCTACTGAATAAAAGATGTTTATCAGTAGTAAGACACACTTTTTGGAAAAAAAGTTTCTTAGTGAAGGAACAAGTGCCCCTAAAGTTGAGCTTAATGAAGTTCGACAAGTAGAAGAACTGACACCAATGATTAAACTTGAATCGAATTTGATGAGATCAAATTCGGAGCCCAATGTAGAATCACTTTTAAGGTGATTCGGTAGAGTACCACATCAATCGGATAGATACTATGATTTTTTGATTCGAGACAGTGATCCTGTTGAGCTCGATGAGAACGATGATGATCCGATCATCTATATGGATGCAATGCAGTGGTCTGACTTTGAGAAATGACTTGAAATCATGAAGTTCGAAATGGAGTCCATGAAGATCAATGATATGTGGGTATTAGTTGATCCACCTGAAGGGATAAAACCCATAGGGTGTAAGTTAGTCTTCAAAAGAAAAAGGGACACAAATGGAAAGGTGTAGATCTATAAAGTCCTTCTGGTTGCCAAAAGATATCATCAGCATTATGGTATTGACTATGACAAGATGTTTTCTTCTATGATAATGCTCAAGTCCATTCGAATCATGTTTGCGATAGCAGCACATCTGGACTATGAAGTCTGATAAATAGATGTGAAGATAGCTTTTTGAAATAGAGAGTTGAATGAAGAAGTGTATATGATACAACCTGAAGGGTTCACATCCACAGATGAGTCTAAGTATGCAAGCTTCAAAGATCCATTTATGGATTGAAGCAGACATCTCAGAGTTGGAACATATATTTTGATAAAGTGATTAGAACTTATGGCTTCGTTAAGAACGAAGAGGAACCCTGCATATACAAGTGAGCTAATGGTTCAATGGTTATATTTTTTATTTTATATGTGGATGATATTCTCTTAATCAAAAATAATATTCCTATATTATAGAGAATAAAAGTGTGGCTGTCGTCACAGTTCTTCTTGAAGGATTTGGGAGAAGCAGCCTACATCCTAAGGATGAAGATCTATATAGATAGATCTAAGAGGCTACTTGGGCTCTCCCAGTCTATATACATAGATACTATGTTGAAACAGTTTAGCATAGAGAAGTTCAAGAAAGACTATCTTATGATAGGCCATGGAATATCTCTTTTGAAGAAAGATTGTCTAACAACCCTTCAAGAGAGAAAGCGTATGAGTAGAATTTTATATACCTCGATAGTGGATTCTATAATGTACGCCATGATATGTATGAGATCGAATGTGGCATACTCATTAGGGGTAGTGAGCAGATACCAGTCAGATCCAAATGAAAACTATTGAAAGGTTGCAAAAACCATCCTTAAGTATTGGAAAATACTAAGGATCAGTAGCTCATTTTTGGAGAATTTGACTTGAAATTCATGGGATACACTGATTTTAGTTTTCAGTCAGATCATGATGATAGCAAGAGCATGTCTGGATACATATTTATCTTGAATGATAGAGCAGTCTGTTGAAAAAATTTTAAGCAACATACTGTGGCTGACTCAATATGCGAGGTGGGGTATATCGTGGCATCTGATGCTGCAAAAGAAGCTGTGTGGCTGAGAAAGTTCATCAGCAAGCTTAGAGTGGCACCCTCTATTGATGGTCGAATTTTGCTCTACTATGACAGTACTGTAGTCATAGCTCAGGCAAAGGAGTCGAAGGCATATCAGCGGACGAAGCATATTCTATGTCACTAACACTTTGTCCGAAAGATCGTGGATCGAAGTGATATCGAACTTCAGAAGATCGATAGAAAGAAAAACCTGATCGACCCATTTACTAAAGCCCTTACGGTCAAGATGTTCGAATACCATAAATTGAAGATGGATATACGATACTGTACCGATTGGCTTTAGTCCAAGTGGGAGTTGTTGAAAAATATGTTCCAAAGCCAATCATCAGTCTATTGACAGTTATGCTAATTGGTGTAAGTATATATGAATTAATCATTAATAAAATATTATTTGACAGTTTTCATCATAAGTTGTACATCTTTATTTACGAACTCCTGTATTGTGATGAAGTCCTTAAAACTATTTTATTCGATAAAGGAGGATTTATCGTTTAGTCCTTAAACTTGTTCACGACTAAATGATATATTTATTATAAGAACGATAATTGTATCAAGTATAGATCATTATGTGCCATAGAGTTAGTTATCTTCTTAACCAAGGAGCGTGGAGATGCTGGTATGGCATGTAGGCAAAATATAGATATACATTTCACTGAACGTGACTAACTCCGGAGTACTCTACTGTCAAGAGTTACTCTGAAGGGATATGGGTATAAGTATCCCTCCAATCTGAAATCACCATGGTAACTTGCAAGCAACTCACTATACTTTGGTATCGGACTATCTAAATTTTTAATTCAAGATCGAAAGGTTTTTAGGTACCGTCAAGCACTTGTGAAGTCAGTGCATGAGTCAAGATGGGATTGACCACTCCAAAGGATTGGAGAGAATGCTTTGTATTTCAATTTAGTATAACTTTGGCCAGGACAATCCTTGTAAGGAGTCACAAAATTTATTAGACTGAGACACATAATGGATGTACTGTTAAGAGTTGACAGTTTAAACTCTAAATCATCTTGAGCATCAAAGGTCAAAGAGATGAACTATACAGCAACCATATGCTAGTAGGTTCTGAGTATTACTTTGCATATATTTGGCCTATCTGGACATCAGATACATTGCTAGATAGTTATTTTGATGGGTATAAAAATATGTTCCTATGCTACTGACTTAGGTTCGAATCTATGAGGTCACACACAATAAAAATTTCTCTCCAATCAATTGGTAGATCGACGATTGAGAATCATCTGAGAGTAAAATTGTTGATACGATTAATGATTAATCCTATGTAATAGTTGCAATAATATTATTCGCTAAATGTTAGTAAAATTTAGGAGGATTAATTAGCAATTAGATTGCTAATTAACTCAATTTGATTAAGCATTAAAGTCTGGATCAAGTCTAATTGAATTAGATTTAATTAGGTCAAGTCCGATTAGATTATGAGATGACTTAATCGTTAAAAGAGAATTAATCCTGATTTGATCAGAACTATAGCTTAGTTAATTCTCTGATTCGATCAGATTTAATTGAGGCCAAAGGAACCTATGTAGATTAGGTTCATCGTGGTCTATTTAGGTCTAATTAAATTGGATTTGGATGAAATCTAATTAAGGACTTAGTTGACTAAACCCTAGTCCAATGTGATTGGACTTCCTCCCTTGCACCACTCTCCTTTCTTCATGCCATGCTCTCTTCGCTAAATCTAATTTAGCATGAGTTTGTACCATGATAAATGCCCCATGTGATCGCCCATTAGGGATAGGATAGGGTTAGTTTTAGTTTGAATTTGATTTGAACTAAAGTCCTTATCCCAAATAAACTCCTACCTGTCGGCACCTTGTGAAGGCTTTCGGTTTGTACGACTCTAAGGGAAGAGTTCTTGATTATTTTTCATGCAAAAAGGCTTTGTTCAGCCCCTTATTTGATTTGAAATTCAAAGGGAGTTTGAGTTTGAATCAGACAAGACCTTATCTCATCCAACATCCCTGGTTCGGCAACCATTAAAAAGAGATGTTTTTTTGTGCACTACCCTAGTGAAGAATTCTACAATAAGAAATTAGATAGAGAGAGCGACCGAACATACCTTGGGGCATGAGGTTTGGGGTGGGCTTCTAGTTCCTTGACATGAGCATTGGAGGAGATCCAACTCCTCTTTGGGTGAGAGACCTAGAATTGTTCTAAGATTTTCGAGTGAGAAAAAAATACAAGAGAGAAGAGAATTCTCCTCTAATTTTTCCTCCACCATCTAGCACCTTCCCTAATCTATCTTCGACATCGAAAGGGTCCAAGGTGATCGAAGAAGAGGATCAAATCAGATTCACCATTAGAAGCCATCTATGCAAGCTAGCACTCCCGTGGAAGGTTTGAGGGCTTCATGTGGATGATCCTTAGAGATCGGATACTCTGTGTGACTGCGAGCGACTAGTAGAGTCTCAGATCAATAAGTTTTAGTTATGGTGTTCATCTACCCACACTCGGTATAGGGTTCGGAACCCTAGTAGCTGTAGATATGATCTTCTCTTTGTGCAGATATTTTCACATGCTTGCTAATTTTAAATTCAGATTTTTTTCATGCATACTATATCATGTCATAGATCTTTTTATAGATATTTTAAGATCTGATCTTATACATGTATTTATAGACTAAAATATTTAATCTAGCTTTATTCCACTATAAAAATTTTGAAATGTATACATGAAACCCTACACTTTTCTCATCAATGGTATCAGAGCACTAGGTTTTTATGACATGTATATCTATACATATAGTTTAAAATCTGATTTTAAATTGAAGCATGTGATGTTTATTTATGATATTTATTATCTGATTTTGATATGATCTAAATGTAATAATCAGATCTAAAATAATTTAGATTAAATCTAAATTAATTAGATTAGATGATCTGAGTAGTGTAGTAATCAGATTAGGTAGATTGCTATGGCTGTCTGATAATAAAAAAAGTAGGGTTTCATGGCCCTCTTCTCCCATTCGATGGGATTCTCCTATGGCATGTAAGGGTGTCCTTTTTACCTATGAAGATGAACAGCAAAAAGAAGTGACATCTAATTTAATGATTAAAATTATTTTAATTATTGATGTGCAAAATAATTCTAAAAAAATTTAGCAATCTATTACTGTTCTGCCAAACTGAGCCGACTCGGTCATGTTTGAGTCAACTCAATTTGGGAGTTTGTCAATCCAATCCTTGTTTGGGTCAACCCAGTACCCTGGTGTGTCGGATTAGTTTCTTACTGAGTCGACCCATTTCTATATTAGAAACCCTGATTTATGTATCACCACAGTGAGCCGACCAAGTTTCAAAACTTGGTTGACCTACTTTGGTGAGTCGATTTAATCCAGAGATGAGCCAACTTAATCATTCAGAACTATTATTTTATGTATAAATTTATCTATAAAAATATTTAATAAAATTTAAAACTATTTTCAAATATCAAATCCAAACCCATGTTAGTCCGAAACTTAATTAAGAATTAAGTTGAACCTATTAGATCTAGAATTATGAATTAAAGATCTAATGTCATTCACATAAAATAGAAGGATGGATTTATGGGTTAGCTGGATCAGATCCTCCTAATTGGGTTAGACCCTAGGGTTAGAATCAAAAAACTAAATAGACTAAATAGAAAAATTGATTAAGTTTAACTAAAAGTTGAATTAGATTAAATCAGAATTTCTCTAGAGTCAATAAAATAGTTGTAGTTGGTCTAATCCATAGCTTTGATTAGACCCAAATAAACTTTGATCTTGAGCTCAGTGGTTAAAACCAAGTCTATAAGCTGATCGAATTGAAACTAATTAACCAGTTGGTATCTAAGATAAATTTGGCAGTCTTGATCGATGGTCATTAATTGGGAGCTACTCACATAAATTGCGTCTATGATGAGTTAAGGGCATATTCTTCCCACCGATCTCACTTATCTGATCAATATGGTAAATTATATTTTGATCAGATTACTTAATGATTAGGGTTGACCCATGCTTACTAGAAAATCAGTTGTGACTGATTTAGGTGCCTCTAGTTCAACTTATCTTTGTCCTCTTTATGACTTGATGAAGTCAGTGGGAGAATTTTTGACTTTTCAGTTGGATCGACTTATTTCTAGTTCACCTTAATCTGACTTGATGAAGTCAGTGGGAGAATTATGATTTACTGATCTGTGTCTTTAATTCTATTAAATTGTGTTAACCAAATCTTCAAAATTATTAGGCCCATAAAATGAGTTGGTTATGGGAATAACTAGATCATAGCCTCCCATTAAGGTGAATGGTAATGGATCTATTATTTTAGATTGACATTGCAGGTGCCTTACGCCTGGTGTTTCTCTAAATGATAGAATTATCATTCATTATATGATGACTCTATTATACTATCTGATGAATGATTGGATTGACTGAGCCATACTCGAGCCTAACCATTTATTAGTTAGAATCACTGAGTAGGTTCATGTTAATGGTTGGATCTAACCGGGACTTTCAGTGGAGGTCTTTAGCCTACTAAAATAAAATCTAGGGTAAAACTTATTGCTAAAAATTATTTAAAAAAATAATTAGTTGAGAACCTACCCATAGATACATATGGATTGGTCGAGCCATACTTGGGCCTGTATACAGTCTGTATGGATTTTAGTATCCACTAAGGAATTAAAATAATTTTTCGAATTAGAGGTTGAGGTTATCAATTTGTATAAAATAGTGAAAGAACCTTTAAACTAAAGTCTATGTCTTTAGGCTTAATTAATTCATATACCAATTAGGTCTGTATTTTTTCTTTTTTTTAGAAATGGCCAGTACCATGTTGCTCCACTCACTGTTTGACGGTGATTGGATCCAACTTGGATAACTAGTATCAGAAGTTGAACATTGATCTTGAACCTAATCTAGTTGAGAAGTCTAAAGCTAAATCGAGTCAGGCAAACTATGACCCAAATAGGCTAAAGAAAAATGAGCAATTAGTTGCTGGTCAAGGTGCTTATATGATAACAACTTGTAATTTATCTATATGTGACACTACTATCTGGGTATTGGATACCGAAAGTCCAATTCACATTTACAATTCATTGTAAAGACTTTAAGTTAATAAAAAATTTAAGAACGGTGAGAGATTCCTGAATGTGAGAGACGGAAGTCAAGTTTCAATCCTGGCTTTAGGAGTCGTCGAGCTTATTTTCAAATTCAATAGTATCATTTTGAGTGATTATCACTATTATCCATCTTTCTTGATGAATATAATCTCTTTTGGCCTTTTGACCAAAGATGGTTATAGTTTATCAATAAAGAATGATTATTGTGATATCATTATAAATGATGTTACAATAATACGAGGATAATTAAGAAGTGATATTTATATATTGTCACAGCCTGTGAGTGTAATGTACACTCCAAATAAATATCTTAAGTTAGATAATGTCATGGATGCCTACCTTTGACATTATAGGCTCGATCCCATTAACAAGAGTAGGATAAATAGGTTAGCACAAGAGAGTATCCTCAATATTAATGATTATGAATCTTTGCCGATCTGTGAGTCTTGTCTTCTTGAAAAGATGACTAAGTCATCTTTTACTGAAAAAGGTGAACAAGCCAGTGAAGTTCTAGATCTAATATATAGTGATGTATGTAGAACTTTGAACATTAGTATCAGAGGAGGGTATAACTATTTCATTACATTTATAGATGATCTATCTAGATATAGATATATTTACTTGATAAAATACAAGTCTGAATCATTTGAAATGTTCAAACGATTCCATAATGAAGTAGAAAAATAAACTGGAAAGAGTATTAAAACTCTTTAGTCTGACCGCGGGGGTGAATATCTTTTCAGTAAATTTTTAACATATTTAGGAGAGAATGTGATTCTTTCACAATGAACTCCTTCAGGGACACCACAACATAAAGATATCTCGAAAAAGAGGAATCGAACCCTATTAGACATGGTTCGATCCATGATGGGGTTTGCAAGTCTGTTGATCTCTTTTTAGGGATATGCACTTGAGACAGTCTATTTTATGCTCAATAATATTTCGAGCAAGTCAGTTAGTAAAATACTATTGAGATATGGTCAGGGTGTAGGCCGAACCTCTCTTACCTTAAGATTTGGAGATGTCCGACTTATGTCAAACGATTACATATTGACAAGCTCGGACTTAGATTCGATAAGTATTATTTTGTAAGATATCCCAAGAAAATGAGAAGATATTACTTTTACTTTCTTACTGAATAAAAGATGTTTGTCAGCAGTAAGGCATATTTTTTAGAAAATGAGTTCCTTGGTAAAGGAACAAGTGCCTCTAAAGTCAAGCTTGATGAAGTTCGACAAGTAGAAAAACTGACACCACTGATCGAACTTGAACTGGATTTGATTAGATCAAACCCGAAGCTCATTGTAGAACCACTCTTAAGGTGATCCGATAGAGTACCACGTCAATCAGATAGATACTATGATTTCTTAATCTGGGATAGTGATCCTGTTAAGCTTAATAAGAACAACAAGGATCCTATCACCTATATGGATACGATGCAGAATTTTGACTCTGAAAAATGGCTTGAAGCCATGAAGTTCGAAATGAAGTCCATGAAGATCAACGATGTGTGGACATTAGTTGATCCACCTGAAAGGGTAAAACTCATGGGGTGTAAGTGGGTCTTCAAAAGGAAAAGGGGCAAAGACAGAAAGATGGAGACCTATAAAGTCAGTTTGGTTGTCAAGAGGTATCGTCAGCATTATGATATTGACTATGATGAGATATTTTCTCCTGTGATAATGCTCAAGTCCATTCGGATCATGCTTGTGATAACAGCATACTAGGATTATGAAGTCTAGCAAATAGATGTGAAGATAGCTTTCCTAAATGGAGAGCTAAACGAAGAGGTGTATATGATACAACCTGAAGGATTCACATCCATAAACGAGTTCAAAGTGTGCAAGCTTCAGAGATCCATTTATGAATTGAAGCAGGCATCTCAGAGTTAGAACATACATTTTGATAAAGTGATCAGAATGTATAGCTTCATTAAAAATAGAGAGGAATCCTATATATACAAGTGGGCTAATGATTTAGTGGTTGTATTTCTTATTTTTTATATGGATGATATTCCCTACATTTAGGAAATAAAAGTGTGGCTATCGTCATACTTCTCCATGAAGGATTTAGGAGAAGCAGCCTACATCATAGGGATGAAGATCTATAAAAATAGATCTAAAAGGCTGCTTGGGCTCTCCTAATCTATATACATAGATACCATACTAAAATGATTCAGCATGGAGAATTCTAAAAAGGGCTATCTTTCGATAGGCAATAAAATTTCTCTGTTGAAGAAGGATTATCTGACAACCCCCCAAGAGAGAGAGCATATGAGTAAAATTTTATATACCTCGGTAGTGGGTTCTATAATGTACGTCATGACATGTACGAGATCGGATGTGACATACTTACTAGAGATAGTGAGCAGATACCTATCAGATCCGAGTGAGAATCATTGAAAGATTGCTAAAATCATCCTTAAATATTTGAAAAATACTAAGAACCAGTAACTCATTTATGAAGAATCTGACTTGAAATTCATGAGATACACTGATTTTAATTTTCAATCAGATCGTGACAATAGCAAGAGCGTGTCAGGATACATATTTACGCTGAATGATAGAGAAGTTTGCTGGAAAAATTTCAAGAAGCACACTATGGCCAACTCAGTATGTGAGGTGGAGTACATCACGGCATCTGATGCTACAAAAGACCCTGTGTGGCTGAGAAAGTTTATCAGTGAGCGTGGAGTGGCACCCTTCATTGATAATCCAGTTCTGCTCTATTGCTACAGTATTAGAGCCATAGCTCAGGCAAAGAAGCTGAAGGCACATCAGCAGATGAAGCATATTCTGCATCATTATCATCTTGTTCGAAAGATCGTGGATCAAGATGACATCAAGCTTCAAAGATCGATGGAAAAAAAAACCTGGTGTTGGAAAACAGGCAGTTCAAACATGTATATTTTTTAAAAATTTTTATAGCTGAAGCAGTAGATTAAACTATTTAATCTCCTACATATACTTTAGATTAGATCTAAACTATCTTTCTAAGGATCTATGACATGAAAATATTGCACAAAAAAATCCGATCTAAAAAAAAACACTACATCGATTGTATCGATGCCCTAAATCAGATCTAATGCTTAGATCTCATCCGATGAGTTCAGAACCTATTATCTAATCATGGGTCAATGATCACCACTACTGATACACATGATAGGAGGTCTTTTCTGATGTCGAGTAGCTGCACAGTGCATCCGACCTCCACAGGTGATCCACTCGAAATGCCAAATAGATAGTCCATCCTGAGAGTGCTAGCTCGCGACGAAGGCTCTAGATGGCTGATGGAGACTCCTTTTTTCAGATCAAATGGATCCCTCTAGACTAGAAGAAATAGCTTTTCAAGGAGGAGATGGTGTGGAAGAAGAAGAACAAAACACTTTTTGTCTTTTTCTCTCATAAAATAGGAACTAGAAAACCCTAGAACCCCCACCCTAGATCTCATGCCCCAAAGAGGATCTTCTTTCTCTTTTTCTCATGCACGAACACCCACCCCTCTCTCTCAGATTTCTCAAACCCTCTCTAAGGTTCTCTCATGCCAAATCTGAAGTTTTTTGGCACGTAAGAAATTAGCCCTTCTTAAAGTGGCATCCCATGAAGAGTTGGATAATTTGGTTCAGCTTCAAACAAGATATAATCTTATCATGAATTCAAATCAAATTTGAACTTTTTTTAAACTAGATTTAATCCATAACTAAAGAACTTAGAAAGGAGGGTGACATAACTTAGATTGGTATAAAAAATATCACGCAAAAATTTATTTTGCACATGAGAAGAAGGTGGCTAGGTAGAGTCCCACAAAACTTGGACTCTTGATTTAAGTTTGATTTCAAACCAAGTTAAACTCAAACTCAATCCAACAAAATTTTAATCCAAAGAGAATCAAAAGAAGGCATCACACACCTTCTGAGCATAAAAAATTCCACATGAAATCTATTCTCATGCATGAAGAAAGGATGGGCACAGGTAGAGGTAGCGCAAGGGGTGTTTTCGTACCTTTTGAATTCAAACTTGTGTTCTTATCTAATTAAGTTTTTGATCTAACTAAATTAGGTTAGACCCAATTAGATTATTTAATCTAATTAGGTAACAAGTGATCTTGATTAAATTCTAATCAGATTAGAAATTAATTGAGCTTGAATCAGGAATCGAACACCCTTAGCAATTAGACTATCTCATAACCTAATCAGGTCAAACCAAGTTGAATCCTATTCAATTAGATTTAATCCAAACTTCAATACACAATCAAATTGAGTTAATCAGTTATGTAATTACTAATCAATCCTTTTATAATTAACCAATAATTAGAGAATTAATTTATTATAATTTTTGCACAAGGTTAATCATCAATCAAATTGACGATTAAATCCTAGAATGATTCTCAACTGTTGATCAGCCACATGATCAGTCAGAAACTTCTTTTGAGCATGATCCCATAAGTTTAAACCTAAGCTGGTAACATAGAAATAACTTTCTACACTAATCGATGTAACCATCTAGCAATGAAACCCAATGTCTGGATAGGTCGAAAGATTGCAAAGCATCATTCATGAACCTATTGGCATATGGTTATCGTATAATTCATCTCTTTGATCCTAATGCTCAAGGTGACCTAGAGTTTAACTGTCAAATCCAGATAAGTCAGCCACATTGTATCTCAATCTTTCAAATCTATCACATGTATTATTCTGGCCAAGATTTTACTAAATTGAAACACACTGATGCATTAACTCCTACTTATTAAGAGAGAGGTCAATTCTATCTTGACTCACATACTGACTTCACAAGTACTTAGCTGTATCCAGAAATCTTTTATCACTGAATTAAAAATTCAGATAGTCTGACATCAAAGCACAGTGAATTGTTTGCAAGTCATCGTGATGATCTCAGATTGAAGGGATACTTATATCGATATCTTTCGCGAGCTTCTCTTGACAGCAGAGTGCTCAACAGTTGATCATGTTCAACGAGATATACTCTTACATTCTACTTGCATACCATATTAGTGTCTCCACACCACTTGGTTACGAGGACAACCAATGCATAGGACACACAATGACCTATACTCGATAAATGCTATCATCCTAGTAATAGCGTAATATTTGGTCATAAACTAAATTTAAAGACTAAACGATATATCCTCTTATATTGATTAAGATAGTCCTAAGAACTTCATCACAATAATTAGAGTTCATTAAGAAGATGTACACTACTTTATGATGAAAAAATTAAATAATAATTTTATTAGTTTATCAATTCATATACATTGATTAGCACAACTGTCAACAGGCTGATGATTGGCTTTGGGACATAATTTCTAACAACTCCCACTTGACCTAAAGCCAATCATACAGTATTGGATATCCATCTTCAGTTTATGATCTTCGAACTCCTTGATACTGAGGGCTTTAGTAAATGGATCAGTCAGATTCTTCTTTCTATCGATCTTCTAAAGCTCGACATCATCTTGATCCACGATCTTCCAGATCAGATGATAGCGGTGCAGAATATGTTTAGTGCACTGATGTAACTTCGGTTGCTTCACTTAAGCAATGGCTCTAGTGCTGTCACAATATAATAAAATAGGGCCATCGAGGGAGGGTGCCACTCTGAGCTCGTCGATGAACTTCCATAACCACACAGCTTCTTTCGTAATATCGGATGCCGCGACATTTTCACCTTGTAAGTAGAGTCGGCCACAGTATGCTGCTTGAAATTTTTCTAGCAGATTGCTCCACCATTTAGGATATAGATATAATCCAACATACTCTTGTTGTCATCATGATTTGACTGAAAATTGAAGTCTGTAAACCCCCTAAGTTTTAAGTCAGATTTTTCATAAACAAGCCACTGGTCCTTGGTATTTCTTAAATACTTAAGGATGGTTTTTACAATCTTCTAGTGGTTCTCCCCTGGATCGGACTAGTATCTGCTCATTACTCTTAGTGAGTATGCTACGTCTAGTCTTGTATATGTCATAGCGTATATTATGGAATCTACTACTAAAGCATATGGAATCCTGCTCATATGCTCTCTCTCTTGAGGAGTTGTCAGACAATCTGTTTTTGAGAGAGTAATTCTATGACCTATCAAAAGATAGCCCTTCATAGAATTTTTCATATTGAACTATTTCAGCACAGTATCGATGTATGTGGACTGAGATAATTCAAGTATCCTTTTAGTTCTATCTCTATAGATCTTCATCCTAAAGATATAGGATGCTTCTCCCAAGTCCTTCATGGAGAACTGAGATTACAGTCAGACCTTTATTCCTTGTAATATAGGAACATCATTTTCGATTAAGAGAATGTCATTCACATACAGAATAAAAAATACTATCATAAAATTGTTAACCCATTTGTATATGCGGTATTCTTCTCTGTTCCTAACAAAGCCATACGTTCTGATCACTTTATCAAAATGCATGTTCCAACTCCTACTTGCTTGTTTCAATCCATAAATGGATCTCTGAAGGTTGCATTGTTAGAAAATATATCCCAAAACCAATCATCAGTCTGTTGACAATTGTGCTCATACTTGTAAATGTATATGAATTTTTATTAATAAAAGTTATTTGTCTTTTTCATTATAAATTGTCCATCTTATTTTGAACTCCTGTATTGTAATAAAGTCCTTAGGACTATAATTAATCGATAAAGAAGGATTTATCATTTGTTCTTAAAGGTGTTCGCGATCAAATGATATGCTGTTAATAGGACAATAGCAATATCAAGTATAGATCGTTGCGTGCCATGTGAGTTGATTATCCTCTTAACCAAAGAGTGTGAAGATACTTATGACATGCAGATGGAATGTAGAAGTACATTCACATCGAACGTGATCATTTATCGAGCACTCTGCTATCAAGAGTAGCTCGTGAAGGGTATGGGTATAAGTATCCTTCAGATCTGAGACCACCATGGTGACTTGTAAGCAACTCACTATACTTTAGTACTGGACCATCTGAGTTTCTAATTCAATGACGGAAGGATACTTGATGCAGTCAAGTACTTATCAAGTCAGTGTGTGAGTCAAGATGAAATTGACTTCTCTGAATTAGCAGGAGATATGCATCAGTATATTTCAATTTAGTAAAATCTTGATCAGAATAATCCATCTGATGAATTTGAAAGGTTGAAATATAATGTGGTCAACTATATTAGGATTGACAGCCAAACCCTAGGTCACCTTAAGCATTAGGATCAAAGAAATGAATTATACGCTAACCATATGTCAGTAGGTTCTAGAGTGTTGCTTTGCAATTTTTCGATCTATCCGAATGTCGGATCCCTTTGCTAGATGGTTACATCGATTAGTATGAAAAATTATTTTTATGCTATCAACTTAGGTTCAAACCTATGGGGTCACACACATTAGAAGATTCGGACAGATTTGATGGCTGAAGAGTCCAATTGAATTGTGACTCTGGTAAGGAGTCCCACTGGAATTAGGACTTCGGAGGACAGTCCCATTGGATTGGAACTCTACTATTAATAAAAAATTAATTAATAATTAAATTACTAATTAACTTAATTTGATTGAGTAAAGAGCTTTGGATCAAGTCTAATTGAATTAGATTCAGTTCGACTTAGATTGGGTTTGATATGATCAAGCCTGATTACAAAAAAAATTTGATCCTGATTCGATCAGAACTTGAGCTCAGCTAATTCCTAATTGGGTTAAAAATTTATTGAGATGATTGGACTTTTAATTAGATTAAGTTTATTTCGATCATTGAGTTCAAACTAAATTTGATTTGGTTCAGAATCAAATTAGAAATGAAGAGTTCCAGTCGGCAGAGACTCTATCCTTATCTCTTGCGCCACACTTAGACCCATGCCCACATCTCAATGCCAAATTGGATTTGGCTTGAGCTTTTTGGCATCAAGGGAGTGGGCTCAGTAAGGGTGGGTGGCAATGGATGGTGAGTCATATTCTTATCTGCTGCCTAATTCGAATGCGATCCGAATTAGAGATAAGGTGATAAGAAGGAAAGGAATTTTTCAAACAAGGAAAGAAGGTGGCACCAAATTGAATTTTTCCTTAATTTTTTTGAAGTGTTTTTGGGTATGTGAGATATCAAATCTCTTCCTCATGCCAATCAGCAATTTTTTAAAATTTTGAGATGCCCAAAATTTTGTTTTGGCATGGACTCCATGGCGCCCTCCCCTTGGATCAAAACCCCAGCACTGGTCTATATAAAGGGGGCTCCTCCCTTGGACGTCCAATCATTAGTTCCTGTTGCCCAGCTATGCAACCCAAGAGGGGGGGGGGTGAATTGGGTTTCTAAAAATTTTAAGCTTAACTAATGACTTATGAAAAATATTCGTCAATAGCTAAATGAATGAGGAGAGTAAACTTAAATCAAGACTAATTGCCAAAAGCAAGAATGCAAGGAAATAATGAAGAGTTAAAGAGAAGCAATTATGCACACCACAAATAAAAGAATTTATAGTGGTTCGGTGCCAACCTTGCACCTACATCCACTCCCCAAGCTCCTACTTGGGAATTCCAATCTACTAATCTTGTATTCAACCCAAATACAAACGTCGGAAACTCTGACTCTAGCTATCCCAAGCTAGACCACTTATTTTTCGGGTACAAGCCAACCCAATACACTCCGATTCTAGGTTCGGATCAATCTTCCCTTGTTTTGGAACCCCTCCAAAATAAAAACAATCACACAAACTGAGTGAAACAATTTATAGCATAAATAAGTACAGAAAAAGCTCCTTTAATGAGCGAATATAACTTTAAATACACTTTACTCAAGAGAAGAAGACCCTCTTTGGATTTTCTTAAGGTAGTTGGAGACTTAAAAGTATACTTGAAGAGTTGGTGAGCTTGGATTAAAGGCTTCTTCAAAGCTTTGAATGAACTCTTGATAAGGGCTGAAAAGTTGACTTGAAAAACCCTTTTTCAAATTCTCTCTTTTGAATGCTCTTGAATGCTCTCTTGAATGCTCTTCAAATCTCTTTTCTTTTTCTTTTGAATGCTCTTGAATGCTCTCTTGAATGCTCTTCAAATCTCTTTTTTTCTCTTACTTGTTTCCCACCTTTTGAATCCTTTTATAGCTTTAAGAAATAGAGGAAAACATTCTAGGCTGAAAAAGAGCCGTTAGACCACATTAAATGAGCATTAAAAGTACTTAAAATGGGTTAAAAACTAGCCGTTGCGGAGAAATTCCGTCACAGGGGTCGACTCATGGGTCGACTCATGCCTGGGGGTCGACTCATGGGTCGACCTCTGTGGTTGAATACCAGAAAACAGGGTTCTGTGATTTTTGGCCTAAAAACTGCAGGGGTCGACTCATGGGTCGACTCATGCCTTGAGGGTCGACTCATGAGTCGACTCACAGGTTGTGCCAAGCCAAAAATTCTGCGTGCCAAACACCTCATTGTACCATGAGCTGACTCATGGGTCGACTCATGGATTTCAAACATGCATAACTTTCAAAATATAAGTCCAAAAACAATAAAAATTTCGCCAATAGATCACAAATCTTTTGTTCTATGATTTAATACTTTCAAATCAGGATTTTGGTAAAATTACGATTTTGCCCCTGAAGAACAATGGGTCTTTTTCAAATGAAAATTATTAGTACCCCTTCAACTGCTTTGTAATCATCAAAATCAATCTAAGGAGCAACAATCTTCCCCTTTTTGATGATGACAAAATACTTGAACAAAAGTATCTATGTGAATCATGAATTTCAAAAGAATGCATTATAAGTGCATTAGCTTGAAAAGAAGATTGATTCTTTTGGCATGTGATACAAATGCTCATTTGCATAAAAAATTTGCCCATTTGCTTAAAGATTTGAAAATTTGCTCATTTGATTATATGATTTTGGTGTTAGAGTAGAAAATTTATTTTTGTTATCAGAGCAAATTGTATCTTGAAAATTTGCTCATTCTCATTTGATTATTTAGTTTTAGTATCAGAGCAAAAATAATTAAGTGTACCAATATATGTCTAAGAATTAATTATAAAATATATCAGAGCATGTCAAATTTAAGATGTATCAGAGCAAGTTAAATTTTAAAGCATATCAGAGCATGTTTAAGGAGTAATTTTAATGGTTGCTCATTTTCATTGTACTTAGCAATTTACTCATTGTATTTTTGAGTCATTTAATAATTTTGCTTTTGATATTATTCTTTAATTTCTCCCCAATTCATTTATTTTATTTTCAAGTCTTTTAATAATTTATAATTTTGTTTTTAATTTTTTTTCTTTAATTTCTCTCCCTTTTTGACATCATCAAACATTGTTAACTCCCCCTCTTTTTCTGAATACATTTTCTCTTTAGTGTTTCTTCAAACTTCTAATGCTAATCATTAATGTTTGCTCCCCCTAAATACAGCAATCATTAACCAAAATATGCCATAGATTACCATAGATATGAATTATCAACAAAGAGAAGATATATAATCAAGAGATGATTGACATCATTACAAAGAGTAGATATATAATTAAAAGATGATTAAAAACATAGTTGTTTCAATACATATTTCATATCATAAAAGTCAGCTAGCTAATGTCATTACATGGCCCAAAATACAGATCCTAGAAAGAACAAGAGACTAACACCTAGGATCTAGTAAAGCTCATGACTAGATGGATCGGAGTCATCAGAGATAGGGTGAGGAGATGATGGATCTCGACCAAGAGCACGTCCTCTACCCCGTCTGCCTCTGCCACGAGTGGAGGTGCTGGCACGAGCAGGTGAGCGAGATGAACTAGGAGGCTGAGAACGTTGAGAGGCCAAAGACTGGACTGAAAGAGTGAGTCTAATGGAATCAAGAACGTTCAGTGCTCTCGAAACAGACTGAAGCAGAGCAGTGAACTGAGTAGATGCATGCTCACTCGAGCCTCTGATCTCTCTCCTCAATAACTCATAACCACCCTCCAAAGCACCTCTAAGCCTGCCAGCCTCTGCAGTAAGGTCTGTGACCTCAATAGAGCTCTCCTGTGGCTGAGGATGGGCCAAAGCTAAGACTTGCCCCTGCAAGTCAAGAACTCTCTCAGTTAGTCTCCAAATGCTGTCCTCGAGCTGCTAAATCCGAATAGACTGATCTGAGATCAACTGAAATACAGTGGAGATATGGGGAATCAAGGTCTGATCAGATGAATCTAATGAAGTGGACCCTGGTGTAAATGTAGAAGTGCTCCACTGTCGAGAAAGCAAGGTAGCCACATGCTGAGAAATCTGCTCGATCTGATCATCAGCTAATCTGAACTCTGGAGGAGGTGCTCTGCTCTCTGGCTGCTGTACTGGTGTGTACCTCCTGGCAGAATCTGAAGGGCCAGCCTCTGGGTCTGAAACAAACTGGATATCTGGAGATGCTGCCCTGAAGTCATGGAGAGGAGATGAGGGACCTTCTTCTTCAGCTCTGTCTTCTACTCTATCCTCAGCTCTCTCCTCAGAACCCTTGATCCAACCACCATCAGATTTAGTGAATCCCATATGGTGCAGAGTGTGTTGGTTGATGGTGTCTGCGTGAGAAAGCTTAGCAGATGCCTCCCCCTCAAAACTGACTCCAAACCTCCTGAAGACTAGTGTGAGAGCCATACCAAAAGGCAAATGTGCCTTGGATCTGTTCAGTGTCTCTCTCATGGCCTCAATCATTAAAACAGGGAGGTTTAATGGGGTTTGAGTGATCACATGAAACATTATACAAATATCTCTGTCAGAAAGGAGGTCATGCCTACCACTTCTAGGGAAGAAGAGCTTTGTCACTAATTGGTGTAAGATCCTCATTTCAATTGACAAAATTTTGGCTTCCAATTTATTCAAACTTCCTGAGTAGGTTCCTCCTAGAATTACATTGATCCCCTCTTCCTTTACTGGGAGTTCCATGTAAGAATATCCCTCACAGGGCAAATGTAGTATCTCTCCCAAAATAATAGGATCCAGACAGATATCAACTCCCTTAACTGTAGAAGTTACTGTTCCATTGCCATAATGCAGATTTTGATAAAATTCTCTAACCAGGTCTACAAAAGTAACTTCCTTGAGAGAGCAGTAAAAACCCCAACCCTGGTTTTTTATCTTTGTCCCAAAGGAGAAATCTTCTTTTTCAAAGAATCTAAAATCCACATTCTTTCCGATTTCAATCTTTCTATCAGATAGAGGGATTTTGCTAGGGCTAAGGGGAGACTGAGAGGGACCTTGAGCTGACACTGAAGCCGAAATGGGAGCAGTGGAGGACTGAGCAGCTTGCCTTTTCCTACGGACGCTTTCTTCCAGCTCACAGACCGATTTTCTTCTTTGAGAGAGCTTCATCTTTGGGGTCATTCTTACCACAAGAGCAGGCAGGGAGACTCGGAGGATCAAATGGATGAGTAGAAGAAGGGTTACAAGAGGATGGAAAGGGATTTTGGTGGAGAGAAGAGATGGTTTTGAGAAGAACGGTGGATGCTAGGGCATGCTCCAACCGCTTCAATCAACGGAGAAAGATGCGAAAATCTCCTTTCCCAGGCGGTGATTTGAGGTGGAGAGGAGAAGGTAGAATGTTCTTGAGCTAAATCTTTAGTTTTGGAGAGAAAGAAGATGAAGATGATGGGTCTTGGAGGGAGGAAGACGAAGAGAATGAGGGGTCGGCTCATGAACAGGTTTAAGATAAAAAGGAATGAACCCGTGGGATATTGGCCGAAAATTACAAGTTTGCCAATGGGTCGACCCTAGGGGGTCGACTCATGAATCACAAAAATTCAGAAAAAATATGAATAAATTTCGAAAAAATTTAAAATTTTGGGAGAAGAAATTTTGCTCAAAGATAAGTTGTGAGAATGATAATCTTAAGCTTTTAGGACCAAGAGAGATGATGAAAATTGATCTCAAATCGATTCCTTGGAAATGGAGAAACACTTAGGCATAAGGATCAAGAATTCCTAGATTTCTCCTAATTTCACAGAATCTATCCTCGCTAAGGGCCTTTGTAAAGATATCAGCTAATTGATTTTCAGTGCAAACATATTCAAGAGTTATATCTTTGTTTTGAACATGTTCTCTTATAAAATGATGTCTTATTTCAATATGCTTAGACCTTGAATGTTGAATTGGATTTTTAGTTAGATTTATGGCACTTGTGTTGTCACATCTTATGGGTGTTTCATTAAGTTTGATTTCAAAATCTTCGAGTTGTTGTTTAATCCACAAGATTTGAGCACAACAACTTCCGGCTGCAATGTATTCGGCCTCAGCCGTAGACAGTGCTACCGAATTTTATTTCTTGCTAAATCAGGAGATTAGGTTAACTCCAAGAAATTGGCAAGTTCTACTTGTGCTTTTTCTATCTAATCTACATCCAGCAAAATCAGCATCTGAATATCCTAATAAATCAATTAGTGAGTCCTTAGAGTACTATAACCCTAGAGTTTGAGTACCATTCAAGTATCTAAAGATTCTTTTAACAACATTCAAATGAGATTCTTTAGGATTAGATTGATATCTAGCACACAAACAAACACTAAACATGATATCAGGCCTACTTGCAGTTAAATATAATAGAGAGCCAATCATACCTCTATAGTATTTTAAGTCTACACATTTACCTTCATCATCCTTGTCAAGCTTACTTGAGGGGCTCATGGGTGTGCCAATCGGTTTGGAGTTCTCCATTCTAAATCTTTTGAGTAGTTTCTTGGTGTACTTGCTTTGGGTGATGGAGATTCTCTCTTTTGTTTGTTTGATTTGGAGTCCGAGGAAGAAAGTGAGTTCTCCCATCATGCTCATTTCGAACTCTCCCTGCATGAGCTTAGCAAAGTCTTGACAAAGAGATTCATTAGTAGACCCAAAAATTATGTCATCAACATAAATTTGTATTACTAACATATCATTTTGATTTCTTTTAATAAAGAGGGTTGTGTCTACATTACCTCTTAAAAAACTATTATTTAGTAAAAATTTGCTTAGTCTATCATACCAAGCCCTAGGTACTTGTTTTAATCCATATAAAGCTTTATTTAATTTAAAAATATGATTAGGAAAAGCATGATTTTCAAATCCTGGGGGTTGTTCTACATAGACTTCTTCAGCAATATATCCATTCAAAAATATACTTTTAACATCCATTTGAAATAATTTGAATTTCATAAAGCAAGCATATGCAAGTAGAAGTCTAATGGCTTCTAATCTAGCAACAGGTGCAAAGGTCTCATCAAAATTAATTTCTTCTTCTTGATTATAACCTTTAGCAACCAATCTTGCTTTATTTCTTATTACATTACCATGTTCATCTAATTTGTTCCTAAAGACCCATTTTGTACCAATTATTGAATAATTTTTAGGTCTTGATACTAAAGTCCAAACATTATTTCTTTCAAATTGATTAAGTTCCTCTTGCATTGTATTAATCCAATTATGATCATTTTCAGCTTCTTCAATAGTTTTTGGTTCAAAATGAGATACAAAAGCACAATGATTAAATATATCTCTAAGTGAAGAACGAGTTTTTACCCCATGCATAGGATCACCAATAATCAACTCCTTAGGGTGATTGTGAACATACCTCCATTCTTTGGGTAGATCATTTGTACCTTGAGGTTGTTCTTGAATTTCTTTACCTCTCTCATCTTGTTTGTCTTCTTGTTCCTCGTCCTCTTGAGTTGTTGAATCTTTCAGAGTGATCTCCTTCATTCCTTCTATTAGAGGATCTGCATCATCAATACCCTCATTCTTCCTTGAAGGAAGATCGTTAGATTCATCAAAAACAATATGTATGGACTCCTCTACTACTAAAGTTCTTTTGCTAAAAACTCTAAAAGCTTTACTAGTGGAGGAGTAACCAAGAAAGATCGCTTCATCTGATTTTGCATCAAATTTACCAAGTCTTTTTTTGCCATTATTTAGTATAAAATATCGACAACCAAAAACATGAAAATATGTAATATTTGGTTTTCTTTCTTTCCAAAGTTCATAGGGGTTTTCTTTAAAATTTGTCTAATCAAAGCACGATTTAAAATGTAACATGCTGTGTTAATTGCTTCCGCCCAAAAATATCTTGGAAGGTTGCTTTCACAAAGCATGGTACGGACCATTTCTTCTAAGGTTCTATTTTTCTTTTCTACTACCCCATTTTGTTGGGGAGTCCTAGGAGCAGAGAAGTTATGGCCAATTCCATTTTCATCACAAAAGTTTTCAAAGTCTTGATTTTCAAATTCAGTTCCATGATCGCTTCGAATATTTTGAATTGAAAATCCTTTTTCATTAGAGACTTTTCGATAAAATTTAGTGAAAATATGAAAAGTTTCATCTTTGTGTGCTAAAAAGAAAACCCAAGTAAAACGAGAGTAATCATCTATAATTACAAAACCATATCGTTTTCCTCCTAGACTAGTGGTTCTAGTTGGTCCAAATAAGTCCATATGCAAAAGCTCTAAAGGTCTAGAAGTTGAAACAATATTTTTGGATTTAAATGAAACTCTTGTTTGTTTACCTAGTTGGCATGCATCACAAATTCTATCTTTTTCAAAATTCAGTTTAGGCAAGCCAAGAACTAATTCTTTCTTAATTAATTTTGAAAGAGAATGCATGCTAATATGTGCAAGTCTACGATGCCAAAGCCAACTAGTCTCATTAACTTTAGCATTCAAGGATACTAGGCATTGCATGTTTATTTTGGCTAAATCATTTAAATCTACCATATAAACATTGCCATGTCTATATCCAATAAATTTAATGCCATCGTTAATAGGACTAGTTACAATGCAAACAGATGATTCAAAAACAACTTTATATCCTTTATCATAAAATTGACTAATGCTTAGTAAATTATGCTTTAAACCATTAACTAACAAAATATTTTCAATGTATTTGGAGGGAGTGATACCAATGTTACCTATACCGATGATCTTTCCTTTGTCATTGTCTCCAAAGGTGACCATCCCTCCATCCTTAGCATCAAGCGTGATGAATTATGATTCATCACCAGTCATGTGTCTCGAGCATCCACTATCAAGATACCATTTCCTGTTTCCTCCTTGGGATGCTAGACACACCTGCAAGCAAAAGTTAAATTTTTGTTTTAGGTACCCAAGCTTTCTTGGGTCTTTTTTGGTTAGTCATAATGGTTCCTTTTGAAACCCATATTTTCTTTATAGTTGAGTTTGCAGATTTGTTAAAGAAGCAAGTGTATGACTTATGTCCTACTCTACCATATTTAAAATAAGTAATATTAGTAGACTTGTTACTTAAAGAGTTTACATAAATATTTTTCAGATATTTTTGTTTCTTCAAGGGGTTATAGCCAAGTCCAGCCTTATCATATACGGCTTTTTGATTATCAAGAATCATATTGAGTTTATTTGAACTCAAGGTGAACTTTTCTACTATTGGTTTCAGCTTGGCAATTTCATTCTTTAAGCTTTGATTTTCTTGAAGCAAGGTGGATTTTTCAATTGAAAAGTTTTCAGCTTGTTTCAATAAAGATTGATTTTTCAATTTTAGCTCTTTGTTCTTCATCCCTAGTTTCTTTAATTCATCAACTAAATCATAGAATGCTTCATGTAATTCTTCAAATGTAAAGTCACTAGGGGTTTCGAAAATTACCTCATTTTCGTGTGCCATAAGGCACAGATTGGCTTGTTCGATTGAGGTTTCTTCATCGGAGCTTGAGTCATCACTCGCACTCCATGTGGCCATCATGGCCTTCTTCTTGAACTTCTTGGGACCTTTCTTCAGTTGAGGACATTCGGATTTGAAGTGTCCCGACTTCTTGCACTCGTAGCAGATAAGGGGTTGGTCTTTCTCTTTTTCTTTGCTTTGTTCCTCTTTTGTGAATGGCCTCTTCCTCATCCCCTGTTTCCTTTTTCTCAAAAATTTCTTAAATCTTCGGGTGATGAGTGCCATCTCTTCATCCTGTTCATCATCTTCAGTGTCATCAGTTTCTTCATCAGGAGGAGCTGTGGATTTGAGGGCAATGGTTCTTTTCTTTTTGACTTCTTCCTCTTGATGTTGCTTCATGCTTAGCTCATGAGTCATCAAAGATCCAAGAAGCTCTTCTAGAGGTAGAGTGTTCAAGTCCTTGGCTTCTTGGATGGCAGTCACTTTGGCTTCCCAAGTTCTTGGCAAGGACCTGAGAATCTTTCTTACAAGCTCACTATTAGTATAGGACTTATCAAGACTCTTTAAACCATTAATGATATCAGTAAAACGAGTAAACATTACAGTTATGGACTCATCATGCTCCATTTTAAACAATTCATATTTATGCACAAGCATGTTTATTTTAGACTCTTTTACTTGATTGGTTCCCTCATGGGTTACTTCTAGTCTATCCCATATTTTTTTAGCAGATGAGCAAGTAGAAATACGATTAAATTCATTTGCATCAAGAGCACAATAAAGAACATTCATTGCTTTAGCATTTAATTGGGCCATCTTCTTATCAACCTCATCCCATTCTTTCTCGGGTTTGGTTGATTCCTCACCATCTATAATTTTAGTGGGTGTGTGAGGATCGTTCACTATGATACTCCACATATCATAGTCGAGTGCTTGTATGAATATTTTCATCCGAGCTTTTCAATAGGTGTAATTAGACCCATTGAAAAGTGGAGGTCGGTTGGTGGATTGCCCCTCGGCTAGAGAAGTACCGATGTGGGTTGCCATAGATCTTTGGCTCTTTGATTGTTTAGATCAAAGAAGGGCTAGAGCACCGGGCTCTGATACCACTTGTTGCCCAGCTATGCAACTCAAAAGAGGGGGGGTGAATTGGGTTTCTAAAAATTTTAAGCTTAACTAATGACTTATGAAAAATGTTCGTCAATAGCTAAAGAATGAGGAGAGTAAACTTAAATCAAGACTAATTGCCAAAAGCAAGAATACAAGGAAATAATGAAGAGTTAAAGAGAAGCAATTATGCACACCACAAACAAAAGAATTTATAGTGGTTCGGTGCCAACCTTGCACCTACATCTACTCCCCAAGCTCCTACTTGGGAATTCCAATCCACTAATCTTGTATTCAACCCGAATACAAACGTCGGAAACTCTGACTCTAGCTATCCCAAGCTAGACCACTTATTTCTCGGGTACAAGCCAACCCAATACACTCCGATTCTAGGTTCGGATCAACCTTTCCTTATTTTGGAACCCCTCCAAAATAAAAACAATCACACAAATTGAGTGAAACAATTTATAGCACAAATAAGTACAGAAAAAGCTTCTTTAATGAGCGAATATAACTTTAAATACACTTTACTCAAGAGAAGAAGACCCTCTTTGGATTTTCTCAAGGTAGTTGGAGACTTAAAAATGCACTTGAGGAGTTGGTGAGCTTGGATTAAAGGCTTCTTCAAAGCTTTGAATGAACTCTTGATAAGGGCTGAAAAGTTGACTTGAAAAATCCTTTTTCAAATTTTCTCTTTTGAATGCTCTTGAATGCTCTTCAAATCTCTTTTCTTTTTCTTTTGAATGCTCTTGAATGCTCTCTTGAATGCTCTTCAAATCTCTTTTTTTCTCTTACTTGTTTCTCACCTTTTGAATCCTTTTATAGCTTTAAAAAATAGAGAAAAATATTCTAGGCTGAAAAAGAGCCGTTAGACCACATTAAATGAGCATTAAAAGTACTTAAAATGGATTAAAAACTAGCCGTTGCGGAGAAATCCCGTTACAGGGGTCGACTCATGGGTCGACTCATGCCTGGGGGTCGACTCATGGGTCGACCTCTGTGGTTTAATATCAGAAAATAGGGTTCTGTGATTTTTGGCCTAAAAACTGCAGGGGTCGACTCATGGGTCGACTCATGCCTTGAGGGTCGACTCATGAGTCGACTCACAGGTTGTGCCAAGCCAAAAATTCTGCGTGCCAAACAGCTCATTGTGCCATGAGCTGACTCATGGGTCGACTCATGGATTTCAAACATGTATAACTTTCAAAATACAAGTCCAAAAATAATGAAATTTTTGCCAATGGATCACAAATCTTTTGTTCTATGATTTAATACTTTCAAATCAGGGTTTTGATAAAATTACAATTTTGCCCCTGAAGAACAATGGGTCTTTTTCAAATGAAAATTATTAGTACCCCTTCAACTGCTTTGTAATCATCAAAATCAATCTAAGGAGCAACAGTTCCCTTGCTGGTTTTTATTTTTTCAAAGCTCCTCTTCCTCTCTTTCTCCTCCAAATCTCTTCATTCTTTGGAGCATCCAAGGCTCTTGAAGAAGGAAGAAATCAGCCTTCAAGTTCCTTACAAGCTAGCACTTCTAAGGTCCCTGATCTGCGCCGGTCTTCATGTGGACGTGCTGTAGGGGCCAGACAACTTTGTGTGGCTGCGAGCAACTTAAAAGAGAGCTTCTCCAAGCATTGGACCAGCAAATATCAAGATTCTTTTATTTTGGTAATGGTTTCTAAACTCTCTTGATCATTTTGTTAGATCTAATAGTTAGATCTAGAATTACAGCATCGATCAGATCGATGCAAGTTTTTATTTTCAAACCTAAAATATATCTTAGTTCATATTATTTATCTTGACATGATAGTCTAGATTAGATCTTATGCATATAATTTAGATTAAATTATTTAATCTTATTATTTCACTGCTTAAAAATTTTAAAATTGCATGCATAGCATTATCATTATATCCTTCAATTGGTATCAGAGCCAAGATTATTATGATATAATTTATTATGCCTTTAGATCTGATTTTATGATATTAGGTCTGATTATTTATGATTTAGATGAGATCTAAATATGTTTATTTTTAGATCTGATTTTATCTTGTTAGATTAGATGACCTTAGTAGCAAAGTACTCAGATTGGATAATCACCAGACCGTCCGATCATAGGAGCAAGTAAGGTTACATTACCCTCTCCTTCCATTCAATGAGGTACTCTTATGGTGTGTAGATGTACCACTGTGAGGTCCCATGAAAAAAAAAATAAAAAGAGAAAAACTTACTTTCTTATAAAATCCTAGATCTTGAAACCTTAGGAGTTATTGTATGTAATGCAAGTTGTAAAAAAAAATTAGTTACATCTAATCTTCATAATTAAAATTATTTTAATTTAAAATCATAAAAATTTAAATTTGATCTAAAAGATTTTATGATTTAATGTAAAAGATTTACATAAAAAATTATTTCAAAATCTAAACCATGTTGATGTAAAAACTTAATTAAGAATTAAGTGTTGAATTAATTAAATCTAAAATTATGATTTAAGATCTAATGACATTACGTAAAACATGGGGCATGAGTTAGCTCAAATCAGATCCCTTTTAATTGGGTTAGACCTAAGGTTAGAATCAAAGAGTTAATTGACCCTATAGAGAAATTGATTAAGTCTAACCAAATATTGAATTAGATTAATCAGGATTTTTCTATTACAACAGTTATAAATGGTCAAGTCCATGTCTTTGATTAGACCAAATGGACCTTAATTATGGCTCAGTGATTGAACTTGAATCATTAAGTTGGTTTAATTAAAATTAATTAATCAATTGGTGTCTAAGATAAGTTTGACATTTCGATCGATGGTTTTTAATTGAGAGCGACTTATCTGGCCATTTCAATAGTGTCTAAGGCAAGCTTGGCAGACCCTCTCATCAATCTCACTTACCTAGCCAATTTGATGAATTATATTTTGATTAGATCACTAAGTGATTCGAGTTAACCCGTGCCATTAAGGTTGATCAGTGTGACTGATCTAGGTGCCATTTCAATCAGCATGACCCTAACCTGATTCAGTGACTTGGTGAAGTCAGTGGGAGGAATGTGGTTTACTGATTGATCTCTTTTCTTCTCTTTTCTTAAACCATAATTAAATTCTCTAAATTATTAGATCCCTTAAATGAGATAGTTATGGTGATAACTAAATCATAGCCTCCCATTAAGTTGGATGATAATGGGTCCATTAATACGATGATCATTGGAGGCCCAAAGGTCTGGTGCTCATCTGTTATTAGAATTATCATTCATAATATGATGACTTAGTCAAGTCTCTTTGTCAAGTTGTCAAGTTAATCGATCAAAAGTGGGCCTAATCATTTGGTAGTTGGATTTGTCAGTATGATCTTGTTAATGGTTGGACCTAACCAGGGCTTGCAGAAAAGATCAAAGTCAACTAAAAAGTTAATTGGGGCTAAATCAAATTATTAGAAATTGTTTAGTGAAACAATTGATTAGTGAAACTATCCATGGATGTACATGAGTAAACCAGCCAAAGTTGGACTCGTGTGGTATTGACTATGACTATGTATTGACTATGATGAGATATTTTTTTCTATGGCAATGCACAAATCTATTCAGATTGTGCTTGTGATAGCGGCATACGTAGACTATGAAATCTAACGAATGGATATGAAAATAGCTTTTCTAAATAAAAAGCTGCAAGAAGAGGTATATATAATATAGCCTGAGGGTTTCACATCCACAAATGAATCCAAAGTATGCAAGCTTCAGAGATCCATCTATGTATTGAAGCAGGCATCTGAAGTTGGAACATGCATTTTGATAAGGTTATCAGAACATATGGCTTCGTTAGGAATGAAGAAAAATTCTGCATTTACAAATGGATAAATGACTCTATGGTTGTATTCTTCATTCTGTATGTGGATGATATTCTCTTAATCGAGAATGACATCTCTACATTACAAAGAATAAAAGTCTGGTTATTATCTCAATTTCTTACGAAGGACTTGGGAGAAACAGCCTACATCCTTGAGATGAAGATCTATAGAGATAGATCAAAAAAGTTGCTTGGATTGTCCCAGTTCACATACATTGACACCATGCTGAAGCGGTTTAGTATGAAAAATTTTAGGAAAGGCTATCTCTCGATAGGCCATGAAATTTTTCTCTCGAAGAGAAATTGTCTGACAAATCCCCAAGAGAGAGCATATGAGTAGAGTTCCATATATTTCGACAATTATTTCTATAATATATGCCATGACATGTATAAGACTAAATGTGGCATACTCACTAGGGATAGTGAGTAGATACCATCCTGATCTAGGAGAGAACCACTGGAAGATCGTAAAGACCAACCTTAAGTATTTAAGAAATACTAAAGATCAGTGGCTTGTATATGGTGAAACTGATTTAAAACTAGTGAGATTTACTGGCTCTAGCTTTCAGTCAGATCATGATGATAGCAAAAGTATGTCAGATTATGTTTTTACTCTGAATGATAGAGCAATCTACTGTAAGAGTTCCAAGCAACACATCATGGTGGTTGTTTGCAAGGCGGAGTATATCGCGGCATCTGATGCTGCAAAAATATTGAAAATTATGTCCTAAAATCAATTATACTCTAAAATCAATTATGTGATGATTGAGTTTCTCTTTATATATAAATTATTAATTAATAAATAAAAATTATTTTGATATTTTTCATTATAAAGTTTTATCTTTCTTAAACTCTTGTGTTGTGATGAAGTCCTTAAAACTATGTTAGTGTACGATAAAGAGAGGATTTATCGTATAGTTCTTAAATATATTCGTGATCAAATGATATATCATTACAAGATGATGATGTTTATCGAGTGGAGGTCGTTGTGTACCATATGGGTTGGTTATCCTCTTAATCAAGGAGTGTGGTGATACTAGTATGACATACAGATCAGATGTAGGAGTACATCGTTACTGAACAAGTGACTCACCTGCTGAGCATTCTGCTGTCAAAAGCTACTTGCGAAGCATATGGTGAAAGAAGAGTGCCCTATAAGTCAATTGCAAGTGTGTTGCGATGGAACTTTTCTTTGTAATTTTCTAACTCATGTAATGACATTTATTATTTGATAATAAAATGAGGTATTGATTCATCATATTAGCTGCTTCTTATTATTACTAAGATTATGATGAATCTCAAAGATTAGGACAATAATTTTAAGAGACATGAATGGGTCATGCTAGTGAGATCTAAAATCCTAAAATCCTAATCTTAAATATTCTTGATCGTAGAAATATTGAGTCGGGGATCAATATTCCGGATAGACTGGCACATCCTATGTATGCTCGATGGAGAGGATGGCAGATCTTACTAGCCACTTGTGTGAGACACTAATACTAGGTTGTGGGTGCTCATTTGAGAAATGAGTCCACTGAATTGACTCGATGAAAGAGAATATCTTATGGAAGTCTACTTGCATGTCAAAGATGGTTCTCTAAGTGAGAGTTGTGCAAATGATCCTTAGATCTGAGATCACCATGAAATCTTATGCACATGAATCAATATTTTGATTCATACTCAAATATGGCTTTAAGATATGTACAGTGTGTTCTAGATATGGTAGGAGTGTGTACGAAGGTTGTGAGTAGGTCAACATGGAATCGATCGCTCCTAATAAGAGGAGATCGCATCCTGTGTATTCTCATTCATAGATGATTCAGAAAAAATCTTTTGACCAAAAGTAGGAAGGAGATTAGAAAGAGTTTCTAATACTTCTTTATTGGAGTCATCATTGGTTAATTAAGAATCGATATGAATATGTGTTTGAGTTTGATATAATTCCATACTCATGAATATATTCAGGGTACTGGGATGATCGAAGGATTGTATTGCACGGTAACTTGCCATTGAAGGGCATATTTGATATTTCTATCAAATTTTTACATCTTCTAGGTAGTCATGATATGTTGCTAGATATCAATCTTGACTTCTAAATTTTTGATTGAATTAAAGAGTTTAAATTGAATGCCAATTAGAAAGAGTTCTAATTACTAAAATCATGTTAGCTCGATTGGACCTAAATCGGTTAGATTAAATTCTAATCAAATTAGGTCAACTTACACCCAAACCAACTCCTAGCTAGATGTGAAACCCAATGGGTCACACATATATAGAAATTGGCCAATGACCCTTTTTTAAAAAGGTTGATTGGAATTTTGGAATCAATCGGGGTTCTAGTAAGCATGCTAGCACGTGTGGAATCCCTTGCTCTTTTAGAGATCAATTTGGTCTCATGCCTTGCTCATTTGCTAGTCTAATTTGGTGAACATTTGGGTTAGGTCAAACCACCTAGAAGCAGCTAAAAAGAGGCACCATATCTGGTATACACGCCAAATAACTAAGAGTCCAACATAAGAAGGACTCTTAGTGCTAATATGCAAAATGCATGTGCACTTTATTTGTGACATGGAGAAGGACTAAGAATCCTTCTGTTTTGGGCCTCTACTTTTTATGACAAGTATATCAGATGATGAGCCACCTAGCACACCTTTTGAAGTATTAAAAATCTACCAGATTGTGTATGAAAAAATTGCTTGAAGCTTTGCTACGCGCACGATAATTTTTTCTGGATGAGCGAAGGGATGTGAAGAATCCTTCTATTTAGGGAGTCTTAAGTGACTTTTTATCTGATAATTTTTGTGATAAGGATTAGTTTTAAGTACTGATCATGTGGTAAAAATCTAAAAAATTATCAAATTAAGAAGGGTTGCTTTTCGCACGATAGGGAGAAGGTACTCATGCATCTTTTCGATGAAGAGTCCTTCTCACATATGAACTATTATCCAAATAATGTGTCATTTGGTGATGGTCTTCATATTTCAATAAAAGTTTATGTAGCAAAATTTTACACTAATCTGATGCGTGAAGAGATATGAAAAGTATCTCATTCTGGGCATGCACGCATGAGAAGGCAGGAATCGACATATCACCCCCTGAAGAGTCCTTCTGTTTAAGGACTCTCAGATAAATGATACGAGAACTTGATATACCTTTTCAGATGAGGCATTCCTTCTATATTATCACCCTTTCTGGTGCTATAAATAGGTGACGGTAGATGGGGTGATCATTCAATTCTTACATCCCCTATCCACTCCCTCTTTCCCTCTCTTACAACTCTAGATTTTAGGACAAGGCTTGTTCTTTTAAGACAAGCCTAATCCTAATAGCTCTAAGGGTTTAAGAGGTCTAAAAAAAGGTGATCAAGTCTAGTGGATGGTTTAAAAAGGTTCAGACTCAGATCTAGAGGAAGATCTGATCGATTGGTGGTTGGTTGAGTACTAGAGGCTAGAACTCTTGAAGCAAGGTGAAGGAGTGCTGTCCTTGGTTCAATTTTCATGTGGATCATCATTGGAGGGTGGATACTTAGATGCCTCATAAAAATTAGATTAGTGTTATAGATATTCTTTTGATCTAAATTTATTTTATTGTACTTTGATTGATATAGTCAAGAGTTTCTGGGCATCAGGGTTTTCGATGCATCGGATGTTTTTAATGAAAATTTTAAACACCTAATCCTTCTGCTGCACCATCGAAATCCAACATATGGATATAAGTATCTTTCAAACCTGAGATCATTATAGTGACTTGCAAGTAACTCACTATGCTTTGGTGCCGAACTATCTAGATTTCTAATGCAGTGATGGAAGGCTATTAGGTACAGTTAAGTACTTGCGAAGTCTGTATGTGGATCAAGATGGAATTAACCTCTCTAGATTATTGGAGTTGATATATCACTGTATTTTAATTAAGTAAAATCTTGATTATAGTAATCTATAAGATAGATTTGAAAGGTTGAAATACAATATAGATGAAGCAATCTCCGTTGATATTTAACCTAAGACCATCCTAGAGCATTCAGGATCAAAAGGATGAATTATGCGGTAACCATGTGCATGGATCTTGAAATATTTTTTTACAATAATTTGATCTATCTAGACATCGGGAACCATTGCTAGATGGTATCTCAATTAATGTAGGAATTGGTTCCTATGCTACTGACTTAGTGTTTGAACCTATGGAGTCACACACACAAGTCAGACACCATAGAAAAGTATTAGCCTATATTTGTATGTCCAATTTAGAAGTATTTGACTTGATTAAATATATAAGCTAACTTGATTGAGAATTAAGTTATGGGTCAAATGAGATTGAAGAGTTGACTATGTCTAGCTAGCACTACACATGAGGTTCAGGTCAATCTCAGAGATGAACAGTTGCTGATCAATGATCCATGGAGCACATGAGAGATTAGATTTAAGTATTAATTAATTTTAAATTAGATCTAAATTAATTAAGCTTAAATAAATTCAAAACTTTAAGTTAGACTTGGTATAAAAATCTTAAAGAGTTTGGGATTGACAGTCTTTCAAAATTATTTCGAATTTGTTTCGAATTGGATTCGAATCAGATCCGATTTGGATAAGATATTAAGAATTTGACTTGCACTAGGGTTCTCCTCTCTTATGGGCCAACCAGCACCTGGAATCTTGTTAGTTGTGGGCATCCCATGTGGGTGTGGGATTGGATGCAATGTGGTTGCCATATGTGAAGGCAATTGTATCTCATGTAAGAGTTCTTCTTTCATGAGTATTGGACTGATTCAAAATATGTTTGAGTTAGAAGTCCTATACTTATTGGGTCATAGGAATCATCTATAAATAAAGAGGGTCTCTACCTATGGATGCATAAAAAATAAATCAGATTGAGAGAAAAGAGAAAGAGAGAGAGAGATGTGAGAAGAGAGAAGCCCTTCTTTCTCTCTTTGGTATCTTCCCTTTGGTGCCACCCCTTTCTCCTTGCCGTGGGCCCACCTTGGACATCCTCCTTGCTGGTGTGAGACATCACATCAGCACCTCTTCTTCCTCATTTGATTGGATTGTAAAGGTGATTTGATCGGAGTTCATCCCACTTTCTTGCAGTGTCTCGCGTGCATACGAAGTAGAGGGTCTGTACATCCAGGCCTCTGCGAAGATTTATTTTAGATTTTTAAAGATTTAACCTTTGGTTTCACTATTTTTTTAATAAAAAAATTTTAGATACAATCTGGACTATCTAAAGAGAAATAGTTTTCCTTCCCTTCAATTGGTATCAGATCAGACTGTGATACATACATGCATATCTGAATTTTTTTAGATTATTTACATATTATGTGTAATTAAAATTTTATGTTATACATTAAATCTAATTTAAATATATTTATATAAAATTTTTAATATAATTTTGATTGGATTAGATGATCCTAATCAATTATGGATTGAGATTCTTATAAGATTGTTATAATAAAATTTTGCTGTTTCTGAATTTCTGATAGAATAACAATGAGATTTAAAATCTATTTTAAATTTATTTTAATCAAATTTTAATGTTATTATTTCTATTATGAAGTGAGGCTTATTTTAGATTTGAATTAGATCTATTATGATAGATATTTAGATCTGAATCTTATCGAAATTCAGCACTACTCGAAAATAGATTTTATCAAAAATTTAATCCTTATGCATTTATGTTTGCATCTAATTAATTTTTTATAAGATATCAAATCTAAAAGTAATATTTTATAATTAGTATAAGATGTGTTTGAGGTCTGATATGATGCATATGATGCATCAAATCTAATTAGATTAAATGAAGAATATGATTGATAAGATCAAAGACATGTTCATGACATAAAATTATTTTATCAATAATTGCATGTTGATATGATTACATATGAAATTAAATTTTAAATATTAGTAGCCTAGTATTCAGATTGATGAGATCATCAGACCATCCGATCATAGGAGATTGAAGAGATTAATCTCTCTTTTGCCTATTCGATGGGTTCTCTTATGGTATGTAGGGATATCATTGTGATCCAGTTTCATGAAGAAGAAAAGTGAATCAATTCTTATAAATTATTTTGATCATAAATATATTTAGATTAGATCTAAAATAATTTATAATTCATTACAATAAGATAAAATTCAGATATAAAATTATTTTAGATCAGAATAGCATGTTACATAAGATGTAATCGGTATAGATCTAAAGGTTGTCATGATGCATGTGATGTATGTATGAAGTTTAGATCATACCTATGCATGTTTAATTGTTAAACATATTATAAAAATTTATTTTCATGAATTGAAACATATGGTATGCTTTATTTGAAATTATGATAAAATAGTTTTATAGATTGAAACACACATTTTACACACTTAATTTTGAATTAAGCTGTAAATGATTTAGATTTGAGAACTAAAAATCATTAAGACATCACATAAATCAATGGGCAAAGAGTTAGCTTGGATCAGATCCTTCTAATGGATTAGACCTAGAGTTAGAAACGCATATGGATCAAGTAAAAAAATTGATTAAATCTAATCAAGTGTTGAATTAGATTAGATCAGAATTTTTTTAGATCAATCTCACTAGTAAAAGTTTGATCAAGTCCATATTTTTGACCTAATAAATAGACCATGATCATGGCTCCGTGGTCGAGCCTGAATCTTCAGGTGGACCAAATCGAAACTAATTAACCAGTTGGTGTCTAAGGTAAGTTTAGCAGATTCGATCAAATGATTTTTAATTGAAAGCTATTCACCTAGATACGTCTAAGGTGAGTTAAAGGTACATCCTGTTGTGATCCAGATGGTGTGCCCAAGGCCCAGGGGACTAAGGCTAAGGCCAAGGTCCATCATTCATGAGGGCTTCATGGAGGCTCTAGGGCTAGTTGGGCCCTAGGTTGAAAGGCTGTGGGCCTTTTGGGTTCTTGAGGTCTAGGTTATGTGGGCCTCAAGGGATCAACTCTTTATGGGTTAGGTCTGAGCCCAAGATAGGTGAGATTAGGTCGAGTCATGGGTGTACATGGGCTTGGGTTAACCTAATCTCCCATAGAGTTGGTCAAGGGAATTTTGGGTTTGGGTCACTTGACCCTGTGTTTATATATACATGCACTGTATAGGTTTGATTAAGCCAAAAAATATGAAAACTCTTTCTCCCAAATCTCTCTCTCTCTTCTCCCTCTCTCTCCAGCTATTATCCATGCCCCAGGAGCAAGAAACCCTAGCAGGGGAGGCACTAGCCCCTCCCCCTTTGTGCCACCAACTCTCTCTCTTCTCCCTCTCTTGCAGCCACCTAAACATCAAGTCCAGAACTTAGAATCTCTTTCTACGAGGTTGGTACAAGTTTCTCTCAGATCTGGAGTTGATCTGAGGTCGTTTGAGGTGCGGGTGAGATCTCCATCAACAGATCTACAGGAAAGGCTGCAGCAGGATAGATCTGCAAGATCTGGTTCTATCTACCTTCTTTCCTATCTAGAATGTTCCAATTTGAGATCTACGAATTGAAAGACCTCGGTCTAGGCCTGACTAGTTGGGTACCAGATCTTGGATTTTTTAGAGGTGATCTTAGAGGCGTTCTTTATCTAGAACGAAAGGCTGACGAAGAAGACAGCAACCAGGCTGATTTCGTCAAGGGCCTTCGATCGAGTCTAGAAGTCTCCAGATTTATTCGTTGCTGGTTCTGCTACACCCAAGGTCCATGGGAGGAGTCAGGATTGTGCTCCAATAGTTGGTATCAGAGCTATGGTGGTGAGGAAGCGGTTCCAAGCACGAGAAGTTAAAGATCGCAAGTGCTGAAAATTTTCAGTAAGGTACCATCAAGGTATATTCTACACTTCTTGATTTTATATTGCTTGTTTGGCTTGGATCCAATCATGGGCAGCAATATGAAGGTTGATTTCGAGAAGTTTGATGGCAAAAAAAAATTTTTCATGTGGAAAATCTGGGTGGAGGATCTTCTGGTGCAAGCAAATCTGGATCAGGCTTTGAATGAGAAGCCTGAGGGAATGACAGATAGATAGTGGGCATCGTTGGAGAAGAAAGCATGCTTGGTGATCAGAGGATGTTTGGCGGATGTGGCGTTGTATTCGGTGCTGGAAGAAAAGACCCCGAAGGGCCTTTGGTCGAAGTTGCACACCATGATATGGGGAAGAATATGTGCAACAAGCTAATACTGAAGAAGAGGTTGTACAGTCTTTGGATGCAGGAGGGATCTGATATGATTGGCCACATTCAGAGGTTCGACCAGTTGTGTACGGAGTTGATGAATATCGGGGTGAAGCTGGATGAGGAGGACAAGTCTCTGTTGCTTTTGTGTTCACTGCCAGGATCATATGACTCTTTGGTGACTACACTGCTCTACGGCAAGGAGACTCTGGAACATGAGGACATGGTCTCGGTGCTGAGGTCTAATGAGCAAAGGGAAAAGTTGACCAAAGATCGGGCTACCCAAGAGGGTTTGGTAGTAGGGGAGAGGACAGGTAGAGGCAGAGGCAGAAGCAAGTCCAGGGGGCGGTCCAAGTCCAGAAAGGGAAAGAAAGAGATGAAATGCTTCAAGTGCAACGAGTTCGGGCACTTCAAGCGAGAATGTCCACTATGGAAGAGCAAGAAGGGAGAAAGAAGTGGCTCAGAATCAGTAAGTGCAGTTGCTGAGCAGCAGGTGGAGGATGATCTACTTGTGGTATCAGATGGTCACAGGCATTACACAGAGGAGTGGACACTAGACTCTGCGTGCTCACATCACTACACACCACACAGGTCTTGGTTTGCGACATACACCAAGATAGATGAGGGATCAGTGACTCTAGGCGACAATCATCCTTGCAAGGTGGCTGGGATAAAGACAGTCAGGGTGAGGATGTTTGATGGGATTGTGAGGACATTGACAAATGTAAAGCACGTCCCGGAGCTGGAAAAGAATCAGGTGTCACTAGGCTACTTGGAGCGCAGTGGATACAGCTTCAGCAGTAGGGCTAGAAGTGGAGTATTAAACATCTCCAATGGAGCTATGGTGGTGATGAGAGGCAGGAGGTTAGACAATAACCTCTATCGCATGGAGGGATCTGTGGTGATCGGAGAGTCTGATGCAGCAGCTGCAGCACAGGACCAGCAAGGGGCTTACAGGATGTGGCACTACCGCCTAGGCCACATGGGTGACAAGGGGCTGAGGGAGTTGAGCAGGATAAGACTCATCTCTGATCTGGAGGATGGTGCTACATGGGAGATCTGTGAGCCTTGCCAGATGAAAAAGCAGAGAAGAGTTCAGTTCAATATCAGTACAACCTGCAGTGCAGCCCCTCTGGAGTTAGTACACACGGATGTGTGGGGACCAGCCCCAGTTTCAGCTAGGAATGGGGCCAGATACTTCAAGATCCTGATTGATGAGTTCTCAAGAAAACTCTGGATTTACTTCATGAGAGAGAAGTCAGAGGTCTTCGTCAAGTTCAAGATCTGGAGAGCTGAGGTGGAGAAGGAGCAGAGGAGGAGCGTGAAGTGTCTGAGATCAGACAATGGCGGGGAGTACACCAGCAGAGAGTTCCAGGACTACTGTGAGGAGTGTGGGATCAGGAGACACTTCTCAGTTAAGGGGACTCCACAGCAGAATGGGATGGCCGAGAGGATGAACAGAATACTTCTGGAAAAGGCACGATGCATGAGGCTGCAGGTAGGGCTTCCAAAGGCATTCTGGGTTGACACAGTTGACGCAGCGGGTTACTTGGTCAATCGGTCACCTCACACCAGGTTGGATGGCAGGCTTCCAGAGGAGGTGTGGTCTGGGAGGACAGTTGGGCTGAGCCATCTACAGCTATTTGGGTGCATGGCCTATGTGCACATTGGAGCTGGTGAGCGGAGCAAACTAGATGCCAGATCACGCAAGATGGTGTTTCTCGGATATCTGCGAGGAGTTAAGGGATACAGGCTGTGGGATCCCTTGGAAAAGAAGGTCCATTAGTCGGGATGTGACTTTTGATGAGGAGTCAGTCCTACAGAGGCGAGCAGGCATGGAGGAGCAGCAGGAGCAGGAGGAGGTCCAGCAGGGCGCTGCTGGATAGCTTACCTCTTTGATTTTGCCTCTTGCGGGTACTACTGGAGGACATGACATTCAGGTGGAGCACCTATCTAAGGTGTCTCTACAGGTGGAGAGGACTCGGACAGATGATCGAGGCGAAGAGGTCCAGCAGGAGCGAGCTAGACCGAGGACTGATATTGGTGTTGCCCTACACAAGCCCAAGAGGACCATCAGGCAATCGGACCGATATGGCTTCGAGGAGATGCTGTCATATGCCCTGGTGATAGCGAATGGAGACCCATATACGTATCAGGAGGCTATTGAGAACCAGGACAGAGAGCGATGGGTCCAGGCGATGTCCGAAGATATGCAGTCTCTCCACCAAAACCAAACGTGGGGATTGGTGCAGTTGCCACAGGGGAAGAGGCCCATTGGCTGCAAATGGATCTACAGTCGCAAGGAAGGGCCTTCAGAGTAGGGAGGTATCAAATTCAAGGAGAGGTTAGTGGTCAAGGGATACTCCCAGAAAGAAGGCATCGACTTCAGCGAGGTCTTCTCTCCTGTCGTCAGACATACTTCCATCAGAGTGTTGCTGAGCATTGTAGCAACTCAGGATTTAGAGCTGGAGCAGATGGATATCAAGACGGCATTCCTCCATGGGCATTTGGAGGAGAAGATTTACATAGAGTAGCCACCCGGTTTCAGGGATCCAGGATCAGAGGGAAAGGTTTGTTTGTTGCAGAAGTCGCTGTACGGGCTGAAGCAGTCGCTGAGGCAATGGTACAAGCGGTTCGACTCCTATGTGCGCAGCATTGGACTTTTCAGGTGCGAGTTTGATCTCTGTGTTTATGTTCAGTCTCTTGAGGATGGTTCTAGGGTGTTCCCACTCTTGTATGTGGATGACATGCTTATAGCATGCAAGAGTAGGAAGGTTGTGCAGGATCTGAAAGCATCCTTATCTCGGGAGTTTGAGATGAAGGATTTGGGCCCTACAAGGAAGATCCTAGGCATGGAGATTTTCAGAGACCAAGCCCAGAGGGTGCTGCATCTATCTTAGGGGGGCTACATATAGAAGGTCTTAGAGAGGTTCGGGATGAAGGGAGCAAAGCCGGCGGAGCTGCCACTTGCCGGTCACTTCAGACTCTCGAAGACCATGGCGCCACAGACTGAGGTGGAGGCTCAGGAGATGGAGACGGTTCCTTATGCTTCAGGAGTTGGGAGCTTGATGTATGCGATGGTTTGTTGTAGGCCAGGCATCGCTCATGCAGTGAGTCAGGTTAGCAGGTTCATGACGCAGCCTGGCAGGGAGCACTGAAGAGCTCTGAAGTGGATATTCAGATACCTGACAGGTTCAGTTGGAGTTGGCATCTGCTACGGATAGCGAGGAGGTGCAGTGGGATACTCTGACATGTCCAGAGAGGCTCAGGGGCTGATTGACGGTTATGTAGATGCAGACTTCGATGGAGATGTGGATACCCGGAGGTCTACGACAGGCTTCATCTTTAGCCTATATGGAGGTCCTATTTCTTGGAGATCGAGTTTGCAGCCTATCACGGCCCTATCCACTACAGAGGCAGAATACATCGGGCTGATCGAAGCAGCTAAGGAGGTAATTTGGCTGAAGAGTTTGTTGACGGAGATGGGCCTTACTCAGGAGGCCATTAGAGTTCACTGTGACAGCCAGAGTTTACTTCTATTAGCATAGAACTCAGTCTATCACGCAAGGACAAAGCACATCGACATTCGGTATCATCAAATTAGGGAGCTTGTGGAGGATGATGAGGTGGAGCTAGTAAAGGTACACACCAAGGAGAACCCAGCTGATGCACTTACAAAGGTACTTCCACAGAACAGCTTTCAGAGATGTGTTGAGCTGATTCGGCTGATGGATAGAGTGGAGCTGGTTGAGGCCTTGGGACACCAAGGTGGAGATTGTTGTGATCCAGGTGGTGTATCCAAGGCCCAGGAGACCAAGGCTAAGGCCAAGGTCCATCATTCATGAGGCTCTAGGGCTAGTTGGGCCCTAGGTTGAAAGGCTGTGGGCCTTTTAGATTCTTGAGGTCTAGGTTATGTGGGCCTCAAGAGACCAACTCTTTATGGGCCAGATCTGAGCCCAGGATAGGTGAGATTAGGTCGAGTCATGGGTGTACATGGACTTGGGTTAACCTAATCTCCCATAGAGTTGGTCAAGGGAGTTTTGGGTTTGGATCACTTAACCCTGTGTTTATATATACATGCACTGTATAGGTTTGATTAAGCCAAAGAATACGAAAATTTTCTCCCAAGTCTCTCTCTCTCTTCTCCCTCTCTCTCTAGCTATTCTCCATGCCCCAGGAGCAAGAAACCTTAGGGTTTCTTGCCGCCAGGTCCATAGAAGGCAGGAAAAGTAGGGGAGGCGCTAGCCCCTCCCCCTTTGTGCCGTCAACTCTCTCTCTTCTCTCTCTCTTGCAGCATCCAAACATTAGGTCCAGGACTTAGAATCTCTTGCTATGAGGTTGGTACAAGTTTCTCTCAGATCTGGAGTTGATCTGAGGTCGTTTGAGGTGCGGGTGAGATCTCCATCAACAGATCTACAGGAAAGGCTGCAGCAAGACAGATCTACAAGGTCTGGTTCTATCTACCTTCTTTCCTATCTAGAATATCCCAATTTAAGATCTATGAATTGGAAGACCTTGGTCCAGGCCTGATCTGGTTGGGTACTAGATCTTGGAATTTTTAGAGGTGATCTTAGAGGCATTCTTCATCTGGAACAAAAGGCTGACGAAGAAGACAGCAACCAGACTAATTTCATCAAGGGCCTTCGATCGAGTCTAAAAGTATCCAGATTTGTTCGTTGCTGGTTCCGCTGCACTCAAGGTCCGTGGGAGGAGCCGAGATCATGCTCCAACACATCCCTCCCCCTAATCTCATTTACCTAGCCAACATAGTGGATTATGTTTTGATTAGATCATGAGTTGATTCATGCAGACCCTTGGCATCAAGATGAATCAGTGTGACTGATTTAGGTATCTTTAGACTAGCTTGTATTTAATCTCCTATATGACTTGGTAAAGTCAGTGGGAGGATTTACAGCTTGCAGGTCAGCTTCTTCTCCTATTCTCAGATCAATGAAATCAAATCCACTAAATTATTTGGTCGATAAAATGATAAAGTTATGGGATGACTTGATCATAGCCTCTCCATTAAGGTGTGTGATAATGAGTCCAATATTTCAAATAGACATTGAAGGCACCACACGTCTGGTGTCTATTATGTATTGAAATTATCATTCATCATATGACCATTATGATGTACCTTCAGATCCATACTTAGGTTTGTCGAGCTACACTAGGGTCTGGACATCCATTTATTGGATGCACTTGATGTTGTCATGTTAATGGTTGGACCTAACCAGAATTTTTAGTGGAGGCACCACACGCCTGCTGAAGGGATGCCTGAGAAAAAACCTAATTGTTAGAATTTATTTGGAGAAATATTTGGTTATGAACCTACCCATGGATGCACCAAGGTTGGTCGACCCACACTCGGGCCCGAATATAGTCTGTATAGATTCTAGTACCCGCTAAGAAATTAGTATAATTCTTCAAGTTGGAGGTAGAGACTATTAATTTATAAAAATAGTAGGAGGACCTTTAGACTAAAGTCTATATCTTTAGGATTAAAAAGTAATTTATATACTAATAGGCTTATGTTTTCCTTTCAGTTATGGCCAACACACTATCCCTTCATACGCTGTTGGACAATGACAAGCTCATCGAACCCAACTTCGATAGCTGGTATCAAAAATTGAAGATCATCTTAGAGCACGAGAGAATTTTATATGTCCTTACGGATGAGGCACCTGAAGAACTTGCTGCCAACGCTTCTCATACCGTGAGAGATACTTACGTGAAGTGGCTTAATAATCGCATGACTGTGCATTGTGTGGTGAGGGCAGCTATGAATGACAAGCTTAGCCGTAAGTTCAAGGATGCGCAGTCTGAGGAGATCATTCAAATATTGAAAGAGTCCTTTGGTACCCCTAAGGATGCTAAGAGACACAAAACCTCCTGCGTAGTGTTCAATGCCCGTATGCGAGAGGAGGCTTCAGTCATCGATCATGTAATGTACATGATTGAGCAGATTAAATGTCTTAGCAAATTTGACTTTCTGTTACATAAATAGTTAGACAAGGATGCAATCTTCAATTCACTACCGAAATCTTACATATCCTTTCTCAATCATTACAGAATGACGAAGCCTGCGGTGAACTACCATGGTTAGCTAGAGTTATTATAGACTTTTGAGAAGGACCATCAGCTCTAGAAAGAGTCGATGAATTTAGTGGGAGGTTCATCTGCAGGATGTCGATCCTCTGAGAGAGGAAAGAAGAAGAAGGTGCAGAAATCCTGTGCCGTCGATCTGAAGCAGAGCAAATCATCAAAAGTTATAAGAGCAGGTAGAATACTTTTTTCTATAAGAAGCTGGATCATTGGAAGAAGAATTATCTGGCTTACATAGCTATCCTTAACCCAAACAGGCCTAAGAACAAAAGAAAGAAGCAAGCGGTTGCTTCACAAGGTACTTATATGATAACTCCTTGTAATTTCTCTGTTTGTAATACTATTATCTAGATATTGGATATCGAAAGTTCTATTAATATATGTAATTCGTTACAGAGATTATAGGTAAGTAGGATGTTTCAAGAGGGCGAGCGGTTCCTGAATATTTGAGATGGAAGCCTTATTCCAGTTCTGGCCTTAGAAACTTTGCAGCTTGTCTTCGAGTCCAGTAGTGTCATGTTAGATGACTGTCATTATTGTCCCTCTTTTTTCTTGAATATCATCTCTGTAGGCTTTTTGGCCAAATTTGGTTTCAAATTTATAATAAAGGATGATTTTTGTGATATCATTATGAATGATACTGTAATTATGTATGAAGAATTAAAACATGATATATACATAATATCACGATCTGTTAGTATAATGTACACAGCTAGTAAATATCCCAAATTAGATAATGTCAGTGAATCCCACCTTTGGTATTATAGGCTTGTCATGTGAACAAGAGTAGGATTGACAGGTTGATCAAAGAATGTGTCCTTGAAATAGATAATTGTGAATCATTATCTACCTATGAAACCTACCTACTTGGTAAGATGACTAAGTCACCTTTTAAGAAAAAAGATGAAAGAGCCAGCAATATCCTAGGTCTAATATATACTGATGTATGCGGATCTATGAATATAACTGTCAGAGGAGGATACTACTACTTCATTACATTTATAGACGACCTATCGAGGTATGGGTATGTCTATGTTATGAAGCATAAGTCAGAATCATTTGAAATATTCAAACAATTTCGTGCTAAAGTAGAGAAACAGAGTGAAAAGAGTATTAAGACCCTTCAATCAGATCAAAGAAATGAATATCTCACTAGTGACTTCCTGATATATCTAAAAGAGAACAGGATTCTCTCATAATGGACCCCTTCTGGAACACTATAACATAATGGGACGTCCGAGAGAAGAAATCGAACTTTGTTAGATATAGTCTGATCCATGATGGGCTTTGCGAGTCTGCCAATCTCCTTTTGGGGATATGCTCTAGAAACTGTCTGCTACATTTTGAATAAGGTGTCGAGTAAGCCTGTCGATAAAACTCCATATGAGATATGGACTGGACGTAACTCGGTACTCTCACACCTTAGGATATGTGGGTGTCCAACTTATGTCAAGCATTTAAAGACAGATAAGTTTGGACTGAAGTCTGATAGATGCTTGTTTGTAGGGTATCCAAAAAAAACTAAAAGGTACTACTTCTACCTCGCTGCAGAGCAAAAGGTGTTTGTTAGCAGTCGGATAGTTTTTTTGAAAAAGGAGTTCCTTAGTAAAGGAGCTAATGCCTATAAAATTGAACTTGATGAAGTTTATGAGGTAAAAAAATCAACACACACAAAATTAGATTTGATTGGATAATCGAATTCGGAGCCAGTAGAGATGCCATTAAGGAGATCCGGTAGAGTACCGCATCAGTCAGATAAATACTATGATTTTTTGATTCAGGACGGTGACCTCATCAAACTTGATGGAACGATGACGATCTGATCACCTATATGGAGGCCATGCAAAGGCTCGACTCTCAAAAATGACTTGAGATCATGAAATTCGAGATGGAGTCCATGGAGATCAATGATGTATGGACACTAATTGATCTGTCCGAAGGGATTAAATCCATAGGGTGTAAATAAATTTTTAAGAGAAAAAGAGAAGTGAATGAAAAAGTAGAGACCTATAAAGTCTATCTAGTTGCCAAGGGTTACCGTCAGCATATGGTATTGACTATGACGAGACGTTCTCTCCTATGACAATGCTCAAGTCCATCCAGATTATGCTTGCTATCGCTGCACACTTAGATTATGAGATCTGACAAATGGATGTCAAAATCATTTTCTTTAATGGAGAGCTAGAAGAAGAGGTGTATATGATACAACCTAAAGGGTTCACATCCACAGATGAGTCGAAAGTGTGCAAGCTGAAAAGGTCTATTTATGGACTTAAGCACATGTCTAGGAGTTGGAACATGTATTTTAATAAGGTGATCAAAACGTATGGCTTCGTTAGGAACAGAGAAGAGCACTGCATCTACAAGTGGACTTCTGATTCTGTAGTCATCTTTCTTGTGCTGTATGTGGATGACATACTGTTACTAGAAAATGACATCCCGACTTTGCAGAGTGTGAAGCTGTAGTTATTATCATAGTTCTCCATGAAGGACTAAGGAGAAGCTTCCTACATCCTTGGGTTGAAGATCTATAAGGATAGATCTAAAAGGATGCTTGGATTATCCCAATCTACGTATATTGATATCTTGTTGAAATAATTCAACATGGATAATTTCAAGAAAGACTATCTTTCGATAGGCCATGAGATTACTCTTTTCAAAAAAGATTATCCGATAACTTCTGTGAGAGAGAGCATATGAGTAGAATACCATATGCTTTAGCAGTGAGATCTATCATGTACGCTATGATATGTACGAGGCTGGATGTAGCCTATTCACTAAGGGTAGTGAGTAGATACCAGTCTGATCTAGGAGAGAAGCATTGAAAGATTGTGAAAGTAATTCTTAAGTATTTAGAAAATACTAAAGATCAATAGCTTATCTATGAAGACACTGACCTGAAACTTGTGAAATATACTGATTCCTATTTTCGATCAGATTGTGATAACAGCAGAAGCGTGTCGGGCAACGTATTTACTTTGAATGGGAAGCTGTTTGCTGGAAGAGTTCTAAGCAACATACTGTGGTCGATTTTGTAAGCGAAGAAAATACAATGCAGCATCAGATGCTGTAAAAGAGGTAGTGTGGTAGCAAAAATTCATCACCGAGCTGGGAGTTACATCTTCTATTGACGGCCCTTTCCCGCTGTACTGTGACAGCTCTAGTGCCATAGCTCAGATAAAAGAATCAAAGTCACACCATCACACCAAGCATGTTCTGCACTACTATCACCTGGTATGAGAAATCATGAATCGAGATGACGTCGAGCTTCAGAAGATCGATGGAAGAAAGAACCTAGCTGACTCCTTCACTAAAGTTCTCGGGATCAAAGAGTTCGATGACTTCAAATGAAAGATGGGTATAAGATACTGCCCCGATTGGTTTTAGTCTAAGTAAGAGTTGTTGAGAATTATATCCTAAAATCAATCGTATGATGATTGAATTTCTCTTTGTATAAATATTATTAATTAATAAATAAAAATTATTCTAATATTTTTCATCACAAAGTTTCATCTTTCTTAAACTTTTGTATTATGGTGAAGTCCTTAAAACTATGTTTGTATATGATAAAGAGAGGATTTATCGTATAGTTCTTAAATATGTTCGCGATCAAATGATACGTCATTACAGGATAATGATATTTATCGAGTGGAGGTCGTTGTGTGCCATATAGATTGATTATCTTCTTAACCAAGGAGTATAGTGATACTAGTATGGCATATAAGTGAGATGTAGGAGTATATCATCACTGAACAAGTGACTCACCTGCTGAGCATTCTGCTATCAAGAGCTGCTCGTGAAGTATATGGGTATAAGTATCCTTCAAACCTGAGATCACCATAGTGACTTGCAACTAACTCATTGTGCTTTGGTGCCAGACTATCTGGATTTCTAATACAGTAACGAAAGGCTATTGGGTACAGTCAAGTACATACGAAGTCTGTATGTAGATCAAGATGAGATAGATCTCTTCAGATTATTGAAGTTGTTATATCGTTGTATTTTAATTTAGTAAAGCTTTGGTCAGGATAATCCATGAGATAGATTTGAAAGGTTGAAATATAATGTGGATGAAGCAATCTCGGTTGATAATTAATCTGAGACCATCCTAGAGCATTCAAGGTCAAAAAGATGAATTACACGGTAACCATATGTATGAATTTTAGAATATTTCTTTACGATAATTTAACCTATCTGGATGTCGAAATTTATTGTTAGATGGTATCTCGATTAGTGTAAGAATTAGTTTCTGTACTACCGACTTAGTGTTTGAACCTATGAAGTCACGCACACAAGTCAGATACCATAGAAAAGTATTGACCTATGTTTGTAAGTCCAATTTGAAAGTACTTGACTTGATTGAACATATAAGCTAACTTGATTGAGAATTAAGTTATGGGTCAAACGGGATTAAAGAGTTGATTATGTCTAGCTAGCATTACACATGAGGTTCAAGTTCGATCCCAGGAATGAACAGTTTCTGATCAATGATCCATGGAGCATACTAGAGATTGAATTTAAGTGTTAATTAATTCTAAATTAGATCTAAATTAATTAGACTTAATTGGATCCAAAATTTTAAAGAGTTTGAAATTGGCAGTCTTTCGAAATTATTTCGAACCAGCTTCGAATTGGATTCGAATCGAATCTGCTTTGGATGAGATATTAGGAATCTTATTTATACTAGAATTTTCCTCTCTTATGGGCTGACCAGCACCTAAAATCTTGCTGGTTGTGGGTGTCCCATATGGGTGTGGGATTGGGTGCAATGTGGTTGCCATATGTGACGGCAATTGTATCTCATGTAGGAGTCCTTCTTTCATGAGTATTAGACTGATTCAAAGCATATTTGAGTTAGGAGTCCTATACTTATTAGGTCATAGAAATTATCTATAAATAGAGAGGATCTCTACCAATGGATCCCTAAGAAACAAATTAGATTAAGAGAAGAGAAAAAGAGAGAGAGAGAGGCGTGAGAAAAGAGAAGCCCTTCTTCCTTTCCTTGGCATCTCCCCTTCAGTGCCACCCCCTTCTTGCCATGGGCCCACCTTGGGCATCTCCCTCGCTGGTGTGAGACATCATATCAGCACCTCTCCTTTCTCATTTGACTGGGTTGCAAAGGTGATTTGATCAGAGTTCATCCCACTTTCCTACAGCATCTGGCGTGCATACGAAGTAGAGGGTCTGCACATTCAGACCTCTGCGAAGGTTTGTTTTAGATTTTTAGAGATTTGATCTCTGGTTCTATTACTTTTCAGATAAAGATTTGATCCTTAATCATATAGATTAATAAAAAAATTTTAGATGCAACCTAGACTATCTGAAGAAAAATAGTTTTTCTTTTCTTCAGAAGAAAGCTGTATGGTTGTGAAAGTTCATCGGCAAGCTTAGAGTAGCACCCTCTGATGATGGCCCTGTCCTATTATACTGCGATAGAACTGGAGCCATTGCTCAAGCCAAAGAGTCGAAATTCCTTCAACACACCAAGTATATTCTACGCTGCTACCACCTTATCCGGGAGATCGTGGATCGAGATGACGTCGATCTTCAGAAGATCGATGGGAAGGAGAATCTAACTGATCCACTTACTAATGCTCTCAGAATCAAGGAGTTTGATGATCACAAGTCGAAGATAGGTATTTGATACTATACCGATTGGCTTTAGTCCAAGTGAGAGTTGTTGGAAAATATGTCTGAAAATTAATCATCAGTCTGTTGACGATTGTGCTCATACTTGTAAATATATATAAATTTTTATTAATAAAAGTTATTTGACTTTTTTATTATAAATTATCTATCTTATTTTAAACTTCTGTATTGTAATGAAGTCCTTAGGACTATAATTAATTGACAAAAGAGGATTTATCATTTAGTCCTTAAAAGTGTTCGTGATCAAATGATATGTTATTAATAGGACAATAGCAATATCAAGTATAGGTCATTACGTGTCATGTGAATTAGTTATCCTCTTAATCAAAGAGTGTAGAGCACTGTTATGGTATGCAGATGGAATGTAGGAGTACATTCGTATTAAACATGATCATTTGTCAAGCACTCTACTGTCAAGAGGAGCTCGTGAAGGGTATGGGTATAAATGTCTCTAAGATCTGAGACCACCATGATAACTTGTCAGCAACTCACTATACTTTAGTACCAGACCATCTAAATTTCTAATTTAGTGATGAAAGGATACTGAATGTAGTCAAGTCCTTATCAAGTCAGTGTGTGAGTCAAGATAGAATTGATCCCTCTGAATTAGTAGGAGATATGCATCAGTGTATTTCAATTTAGTAAAATCTTGATTAGGATAATCCATTTGATGGATTTGAAAGGTTGAAATACAATGTGGTCAATTATATTAGATTTGACAGTCAAACCCTAGGTCACCTTGAGCATTAGGGTCAAAAGGATAAATTATACGATAACCATACACTAGTAGGTTCTAGAATATTGTTTTGTAATTTTTCAGTATATCCGGACATTGGGTCCCATTGTTAGATGGTTACATCGATTAGTATGAAAAGTTATTCCTACGCTATCAGCTTAGGTTCAAACCTATGAGGTCACACACATTAAAAAATTCGGACAGATCTAATGGCTGAAGAGTACAATTGGATTGTGACTCTAGTAAGAAGTCCCGCAGGGACTTAGACTCTGGAGGAGAGTCCCATTGGACTAGGACTCTACTATTAATGAAGAATTAATTAGTAATTAGATTATTAATTGACTCAATTTGATTGAGTAAAGAGTTTTGGATCAAGTTTAATTGAATTAGATTCAGTTCGACTTAGATTAGGTTTGATATGATCAAACCTGATTGCAAGGCAAATTTGATCCTGATTCGTTCAGGATTTGGACTCAGCTAATTCTTAATTGGATTAAAAATTTATTAAAATAATTAGACTCTTAATTGAATTAGGTTTATTTTTATCATTGGGTTCAAATCAAATTTGATTTAGCTCAGAATCGAATTAAAAATGAAGAGTCCCAGTCAGCAGAGACTCTATCCTTATCTCTTGCACCACACCTGGACCCATGCCCATATCTTAACACCAAATTGGATTTGGCTTGAGTCTTTTGGCATCAAAAGAGTGGGCCCAGTAAAGGTAAGCAGCAATGGATGGTGAGTCATGTTCTTATCTCCTGTCTAATTCGAATGCGATCCGAATTAGAGATAAGGTGATAAGAAGGAAAGAGATTTTTCAAATAAGAAAAGAAGGTGGCACCTAATTAAATTTTTCCTTAATTTTCTTGAAGTATTTTTGGGCATCTGAGATACTAGATCTTCTCCTCATATTGACCAATAATTTTTGAAAATTTTGGGATGCCCAAAATTTGGTTTTGGCATGGACTCCATGGTGCCCTCCCCTTGGATCAAAACCCTAGCACTAGTTTATATAAAGGGGGCTTCTCTCTTGGACGTCCCATCATTAGTTCCCTTGCTGCTTTTTATTTTTCTAGAGCTCCTCTTCCTCTTCCTCTCTTCCTCCTCTAGATCTCTTCATACTTTGGAGCATCCAAGGCTCTTGAAGAAGAAGGAAGAAATCAGCCTCTAAGTTTCTTGCAAGCTAGCACTTCCAAGGTCCCTGATCTGCACCTGTCTTCATGTGGATGTGCTGTAGAGGCCAAATGACTTCGTGTGGCTGCGAGCACTCTGAAGGAAAGCTTTTTCAAGCATTGGACTGGCAAAGATCAAGATTCTTTCATTTTGGTAATGGTTTCTAAAGTCTCTTGATCATTTTATTAGTTCTAATAGTTAAATCTAGAATGCAGCATCGATCAGATGGATGTAAGTTTTTATTTTCAGATCTAAAGTGTATTTTAGTTCATATTATTTATCTTGGCATAGTAGTCTACATTAGATCTTATGCATGTAATTTAGATTAAATTATTTAATCTTATTATTCTGCTACATAAAAATTTTGAAATTACATGCATAGCACTATCATTGTTTTCTTCATACATATCTTAGACTCGTCTGTAGATGTGAAATCTTCAGATTGTATCATGTACACCTCTTCGTCCAGCTTACTATTGAGGAAAGCTATTTTCACATCTATTTATCAGATTTCATAGTCTAGATGTGCAGCTATCGCAAGCATGATTCGAATGAATTTTAGCATTGTCACAGGAAAGAATATCTCATCATAGTCAATATCATAATGTTGATGATACCCCTTGGCAACCAGACAAGCTTTTTAGGTCTCTACCTTTCTGTCTACACCTCTCTTCCTCTTGAAGATCCACTTACAGCCTATGGATTTTATCCCTTCAGGTGGGTCAACTAATGTCCACACATCGTTGATCTTTATGGACTTCATTTTGGATTTTATGACTTCTAGCTATTTATCAGAGTCAAACCTCTATATTGCATCTATGTAGGAGATCGAATTTTCGTTGTTCTCATCGAGTTCAATAGGATCCCTATCTCGGATCAAAAAATCGTAGTATCTATCCGATGGGCATGATACTCTATCAGATCTTCTTAATGGTGCATCATTAATAGGTTCTGGATTTGACTCGGTCAAATCAGATTCTTTGGATTCATTAGATTGTGTCGGTTTTTTTATTCGTCAAACTTTATCAAGCTTGATTTTAGAAGTTAGAAGCACTAATTCCTTCATTAAGAAATTTCTTTTATAAAAATTATGCTTTATTGCTTACAAACACTTTTGTTCATGAGCAAAGTAGAAGTAATACCCTTTGGTTTCTTTAAGATATCCTATAAAGATACACTTGTCAGACCTAGGTTCTAGTTTATCTAATTTTAAATGTCTGACATAAGTCGGATACCTTCAAATCCTGAGATGTGAGAGTACTAGTTTATATCCAGTCTATATCTCATATAGTATTTTATTCACAGACTTACTTAGAATCCTACTAAGTACATAGCAAGCCAACTCGAGTGCATATCCCCAAAATGAGATTGGCAGATTCGAAAATCCCATCATGGACCGAACCATGTCCAACAAAGTTCGATTCCTCCTTTCTGAGATGCCATTATATTGTGGCAGACCAGGAAGAGTCTATTGCGAGAGAATCCCATTCTCTTCTAGATGTATCAGTAATTCATTGAAAAGATATTCACCTCCTCGACCAGATTGAAGAGCTTTAATGCTCTTTTTAGTTTGTTTCTCTACCTCACTATGGAATCATTTGAACATTTCAAATTATTCTGACTTGTTCTTCATCAAATAGACATATCCATATCTTAATAGATCATCTGTGAATGTAATGAAGTATTGATGCCCTCCTTTCGCACTTGTGCTTATCTGTCCACATACATCAGTATGAATAAGATCTAGAACATCACTGGCTCATTCATCTTTTTCAGTAAAAAGTGGTTTGATCATCTTTTCAAGTAAATAAGATTCACAGGTTGGTAATGATTCACAATCATTATCTTTAAGAATTTTCTCTCGGATTAACCTATTTATTATGTTCTTGTTAATATGACCTAGCCTACAGTGCCAAAGATAGTTATCCGAGACATCATCTATCCTAGGGCATTTTCTCGATGTGTACATTACACTAGACTGCGATACAACATAAATTCTATTATTTAGTTGTCTATGCATTACAGTAATACCATTCAAAATGATATCACAAAAAAAAAGATTTTATTAAAATTTCATAATTTTCTTTGGCTAGAAGGTTTACAGAAATTACAATCAATAAAAAACTAGAATAATAATGACAATTACTAAGAACAATTATATGAGAATTGAATACAAGTTTGATGATTCCTAAAGCTAGAACTAAAACTGATTTTTCATCTTCAATGTTCAGAAATCTCTCGCTGTCTTCAAATCTCCTACTGATCTGAAGTCCCTACAATGAATTGCAAATGTTAATAGGGCTATCGATATCTAATATCTAGGTCATTGTATCACAAATTGAGAAGTTGCAAGGAGTTATCATATAATTATCTTGCTTAGCAATCGGTTGCTTTTTCTTCTTCAGTCTATTCGGATCAAGAGAAGTAATGTATTGAAGATAGTTCCTCTTCCAATGACTCTGCTTCCTATAGTAGAAGCACTCCGCCTTACTCTGGTCAGACTTGGACTTGGACTTCATGATCTGACCCCCAACACTTGGCATCTTATTTTTCTTCTTCTTCTTTCGTATCTTAAAGGGACGACACTTGTCTGAAGAAGATGCTCCCACTACATTCACCGTCTCCTTGTAGAGTTAGTGATCTTTCTCATAAGTCTGTAGCAACCCCAACAAACCATGATAGTTTACTACAGGCTTCATCATTCGATAATGATTGAGAAATGATAAGAAGGACTTCGACAGAAAATTCAGAATCTCAACTTTTCCAAGCTGCTCATGCAAGGAAAAGCCGAGCTTGTTAAGGCGCTCGATTTGTTCGATCATGTACAATACATGATCAGTTACCAACGCCCCTTCTTTCATCCTGGCATTGAAAATGGCACAACTAGTCTTATGCCACAATGTCATCAGGAGTGCCAAAAGAATTGTTCAACACTCTGAGCATTTCTTCTGGCTGAGCTTCCTCGAATTTATGACTGAACTAATCATTCATAGCCACTTGCATAATACAATATACTATGGTGCGATCATTGAGCCGCTTCAAATAAGTGTCTCAAACTGTACCACGAGCATTGGGAGCTGGCTCCTCAAGTGTTGGATCCATCAGTACGTACAAGATCTACTTATGCTCCAGGACTCTTCAATTTCGATACCAGCTATCGAAATTGGGTCCTCTCAATTTATCACTCTCTAATAGCGATCGGAGCGACAAGTTGATGGCCATAACTGCAAACAAAAAATCAAAATCTAATTAGTATATGAATCGATTAAGTCTAAAGATATAGATTTTAGTCTAAAGTCTAAAGATTCTCCCACTATTTTAAACAAATTGATAGCCTCAACCTCCAATTCGAAGAATTATTCTAATTCCTTAGAGGGTACTAGAATCCATGTAGTTGCACATGAGATTGATTTTGGCTGGCCCATTCATATACATCTATGGGTAGATTCTTAATTAATTGTTACAACAAATAATTTTTAGTAATTGATTTTGCCCCAAAGTCTTAATAGTAGGCTTTGGCCTCCACTGAGAGGTCTGGTTAGGTCTAACCATTAACATGATCATACTCAGAAATCAAATCACAAATGATCAGGCTCGATTTTGATCAATCATCCTGATCACCCATAAGAGAGGCTCGACTAAGTCATCATATTATGAATGATAATTTCAATAGTAGATGAGCACCAAGCATTTGGATCGTCCAATGATCATCCAACTATTGGATCCATTATCACTCAACTTAATGAGAGGCTATAATCTAGTTATCTCCATAACTATTTCATTTTTAGAGATCTAATAATTTTAGAGGATTTAATTGATTGAGTTGATAGATGAGAAAAGACTCGACTAATTTTTCTTAATCCTCCCATTAACTTTACCAAGTCAGATTAAAAGAGATCTGATCTTCTCACTGACTTCACCAAGTTATGAAGAAGACTCAAAACAAGTCAGACTAGGGGCACCAAAATCAGTCACACTAATTTCTTAGTTAGTATGGATCAAGCCCAATCATTAAGTGATCTAATCAAAATATGATTGATCATGTTGACCAGATAAGTGAGATCAATGGAAGGGATATACCATTAACTCATCATAAAGTCAATCTATACAAGAAGCTCCCAATTAGTGAATACCGATCAAGACTACCAAACTTACCTTAGACACTAACTGGTTAACCAATTACAATTTGATCGACTCATAGACCTAGATTTGACCATGGAGTTATGATCAAGGTCCATATTGATCTAATCAAAGACATGAACTTGATCAACTATAACTATTGAAAATTGATCAAAAGAAGAAATTGACCCAATCAGAATTAACTTTTAATTAAATTTAATCAATTACTAACATGGTCTATTATCAATGATTTCTAACCTTAGGTTTAATCCAATTAAATGGACCTGACTTGAGCCAACCCATTAACCCATGACTTATGAAATTGATGTCTTACATCTTTGATTCTCAAATGTAGATTGCTTAATTCTTAATTAAGTTTTGGGTTGACATGGGTTGGGGTTTGGTGTTTGAAAATAGTTTTCAGTTTTGTAAAATATTTTCACAAATAATCATCCAATGATCAAAATCCTAATTTTAGATCTAAGATACATAATTTCAGATTTAAAATAAAATTTAAAAAAAAATTATTATTTATCATCATGAAAAAAACTGTGCAGTATCCCTACATGCTATAGGAGATCCCATCGAATGCATAAATAGGGCTACGAAATTTTGATTTCTCCTATGATTGGATGGCTATGAGATCTATCCAATCAGATTACTACCGTACTCAGATTCAAAATTAATTATTTAAATCTAATCTAAATAATTAATATCAGATTAATATCAGATTTATACAAAAAAATTATGTCATAAGAAACCAATGCTCTGATGCCATTATTGAGAAACAGGCAATTCAAGAATGTATATTTTTTTAAAAATTTTATAGTGAAAGCAATAGATTAAACTATTTAATCTCCTACACTTGCTTTAGATTAGATTTAAACTTCTTAAGGATCTATGATATGAAAATATTGCATAAAAAATCTGATCTGAAAGAAAATACTACATCGATCGTATCGATGCCTTGAACCAGATCTAGCGCTTAGATCTAATCCGATGAGTTCAGAATGAAGGAAAGTGTCATGGTTTTGTACATGTATTTTTAAAATTTTATAGTGAAATATACATAAATTAAATAATTTAATCTACAATGCATACATAGATCAAATCTAAAACTATCATACAGGATCTATGACATGAACTAATAGCATGTATACAGATCTAAAATCTAAAATTTAACAAACATAAATCACATCTATATCAAATTAGATCATATCTAAATTATAAATTTAGTTCAAAACTCTATACCTAAGTGTGGATAGCAAATCACCACATCTGAAATATATGATAATTGATTCTTCATGATGCTCAGCAGCCGCACACGCATCCAGCCTCTACAGATATCCACACGAAGCCCTTATACTGATCGATCTCCCTGAGAGTGCTAGCTCATGAAGATATCTTTTGTTGGTTGATCTAAGAGAAATACGAAGAAGATGAAGAATAAGGAGATCCTCTCCTTTTCTTTCTGAATCCACACATCAGATTTCTACGATAAAGATCAAGAGAAGAATTCTTTCTTCTCAATTCTTCCATGCACAAGAGAAAATATTTCTCTCTTCCTTTTATACCTTTACGAAGAACTTTTCTTCTCTAATTTTTTATGATAAAAATTAAATCTAATCTGATTTCTCATGTAGAAAATAACATAAAATTTTAAGTCCTAGAAGAATATAAAAGAGAGACTCAAGAGAAGAACCATTCTTCTTTTTTTTCTCTTTTTTTCTCCTTGATCTAAAGCCCTAGGAAACCCCAAACATCCAATCAAATTTTTGTGATAATTCATCTCTAAATTTTTATGTTAAAAATTAGATCTAATTTAATTTTTATAGTAAAAAAATAAAAAAAAATAGAGAGAAGAACTTCTCCAAGGCTGCACACGAGAAAGAAGACCTTTCTTCTCTTTCTCTCATTGCGAAGAATCTTTTTTCTCCAATTTTCTACTGTAGAACCAGCAAGAGGCCAAGAACCAGCAAAATCCCTTGAAAATCCTTTTCAAAGAGGTGTGAGATAAGGGCTTGGCGTGTGGGGTTTTGGGGCGTCCAACTCCTAGACACCCCCTCCTTTTTAGGCGACTTGGAGAAAGGGGAGGGGCGCCATATTTTTCATGGAAGAGAGGAGAGGAGCGCGGCACTTCTTTTGGGGTGTGGTTTCTCATGGTAAAAGGAGTGGGACGTGGAGAATCTTAAGTACATGAGGTTTAGGGAGTTGGTTAAGTCCTAGTCCAAATAGGACTCTTGATTCCTGATCAAATTCTAACTAATTCTTGGATCCAATCCTAACTAACTTAGAAATTAGTTATAACAAACTAACTAATTAGATATTATCTCAATTAAAAAATCAATTAGGCCCTAATCCAATTAGAAAATCAGTTAGATAAACCCCATCAATCTAGAGATTTATTCTTCTCATCTTATTGAACATCAGGAAAGCATTTAATCAATAGGAATTGATCCAATCAAGCCAATTATCCAATAGAATTTGATCTAATCAAATTTAAATCAAATTAAATTGAATCCTATTCAACTCAAAATTTGATTTGCAATCTTAAGATCAATTGGAACAAGCCCTGTTATCCATTAGGATTGGATCCAATCAATCCAAAGCAAACCTAATGAAACCAAATCAATTAGATCTGATCTAATCCTTATTGCTCAATCAAATTGAGCTAATTAATAATTAAATTATTAATTAATTATTCTTCTAATTTATCAATCATTAGTAAATAATTTGCTGCAATGTTTGCATAGAGTTAATCATCAATTGCATTGATAGTTAAACCCTTCAATGATTTATAATCATCGATTAGTCATTTGATCAGATAAATACTTCTACGTGTATGACTCCATAAGTTTGAACCTAAACTAGTAGCACAAGAATAATTCTTGTACTAATCGATATAACCATCTAGCAATGAGATCTGCATCCGGATAGACCGAATATATGGTCAGCAACACTTTACAACCTACGTAAATATTGTTATCATATAATTCATCCCCTTGACTCTCGATGCTCAAGGATGACTTAGAGTTAAACTGTCAATCCTAGATGAGTGGTCCATATAGTGTCTCAATCTCAAAAATTTTATGTCTTCTCACTAGGACTACTCTGATCAGAGTTTTACTAAATTGAAATATAGTGATGCATCATCTCTAATTTTACTTGAAGTAGTCAATCCCATCTTGACTCTCACTTAGACTTCACAAGTACTTGACTGTACCCAAAAATCTTTTATCACCGAATTAGAAATTCGAATAGTCAAGCACCAAAGTACAGTGAGTTACTTGCAAATCATTGAGGCAGCCTCAGATCAGAGAGACACTTATACCCATATCCCATTAGGGCAACACTTAACAGTAGAATACTCCGGAGTTGGTCACATTCAGTGAAACATACTCCAGCATTTCACCCATATGCCATACCTGGGTTACCACATACTTTGGTTAAGAAGACAACCAACTAATATAGCACACAATGATCTACACTCGATATAATTATCATCCTTATAATAATTATATCATTTGGTTGCGAGCAAGATTTAAGAATCACACGATAAATCCTTGTTTATCATTTTGAAAATAGCTCTAAGAACTTTATCATAACATATAAGTTCTATTTAAGAAGATGTATACCTTATGATGAATTTGTCAGATAATATTTATCATTTTATAATTCATATACATGTATGGAGCACAATCATCTACAATCTAGATGATTGGCTTTAGGATACAGTTTTCAATAACTTCTACTTGGACTAAAGCCAATCGATCGGTATCAAATATCTATCTTTCATTTGTGATCATCAAATTTCTTAAATCTGATTGCTCTAGTCAAACGGTCGGCCAAGTTCTCCTTTTAGTCGATCTTTCCAAGGTTGACTTTCTCTCAATTTTTTCAAATAAGATGTTTGCAATGCAAAAGGTGTTTGGTTCTCAGATGGAATATCAGTTCTTCAGCTTAAGCTATGGCTCCAGTACTGCTGTCAATACATAATGACTGGACCATCAACGAAGGATGCCACTCCAAGCTCGCTAATGAACTTCCATAACTAAATAACTTTTTTACCAATATCAAATATCGCAAAGAACTCTACATCATAAATAAAACTGACTATTGAATACTGCATGGAATCTTTCTAGCATATCGCTCCTCTTTTTAGAATAAAAAACATAATCTGACACAACTTTATCATTTCAATCTGACTAGAAATTGGAATCAATATTTTACAGATTTTAAGTCAGATTTTATATAAACGAGCCATTGGTTTTTAGTATTTCATAAATACTTAAGGATGGTTCTCATAACGTTCCAAATCTTTATAGAGAATAGAGATGACAACCAAGCTTTTATTCTCTGTAAGGTGGGGATGTCATTCCTGATTAAAAAAATTTCATCCCAAATAATACAAAAAATACTATTATAAAACTATTAACCTATTTGTACATATAGGATTCTGCTTCGTTCTCAATGAAGCCATATATTCAAAACATATGTTCTAACTCCAAGAAGCTTAATTCCATCTGAATAGACTCGAGGATTGCTAAAAAAAATATCTTATCATAGTCGACACTATAATCTTGATGAAATACTTTGACAATCAGATAGAATTAATAGGTTTCCACCTTTCTGTCTATGCCTCTTATCCATTTAAAATCTACTTACATCTTATAGGTCTTACCCCTTTAGGTGAATCAATAAATATCCATACATCATCGATCTTCACAGACTTCATTTCAGATTTAATGGCTCCAAACTACTTTTTAAAGTTAGATCCCTATATGACATCTGTATGGAAGATCAAATTTTCTTTCTAAATCTAAAAATTGAAATATCTATTCGACTGACACGATACTCGACCATATCTACTCAAGGATGTTGAATTCTGACCACACAGTGAAAAGTGATTTTAAAATTTTAAAATTGTATAAATTAATAGCTTTATCAAATAAAACTATCGAGCCAGAATTCAAACCCTAGAATCACCTTGTCGATATCGATAAAACAAAAACAAGCATACAAAAGGGATAGAATTTTATACTTTCATCAAAATAAAAAATAGAATGTTGATGTTCTCCATAAGACTCCAAAGTAGAAGTCTTCCAATGATGATCCACACGGAAGTTAGCCAAAGTCCTTCCTAACTGGTGCGCTGCCACAGCCTTGTCTTCTCAAGAATACTGTCGGATTCGAACTTGTGTAACGATTGCACCAAAGCCAAGTTACTTTTGATCTTACCACCAAAATGACACCAAGAAAATACTCTTCAAATGTCACACAACTTAGAATTTAATTTTTAACTCCATATAAAAAAATCAAACCCTAGAGCACACTAGCAATACTTGCTAAAAATCTCACCATCCTTCTTGCAACTTTTGCCACTCAAATTTTCTTTGCCTTTTTCTCAATTTTTTTTCAAAATTTTTTTTATGATTACCACATCCCTCCTCTCTGGTTTCAATCCAAAATTATGGTAAGAAACCAAGGGGGGCATCCCATATAAATAGGGGACCAAGGGATGTCACATGGGATGAAGGGGCGCCAACCTTTGGCGCTCCATTTTCTCACATTGTGAATAAATTCACCATGTGAATTTTTGGCATATCAGATACTTGTAGTAGAAGGAATCTCCCTCTTCCACATGCCATAAAAAACCCAATTAATTTTGGCATTAAATCAGAGGATATCTGATTTATCTTTTAAGGCAACATGTATAATTAAGAGCCTTCTTTAAGAAGGACTCTCCATTTCACATGATAATTTGAGATGGGGCGGCATTTATTTTTTTTGTGACTCTTGGTGGACATGAGGAGTCCTCCACTTAAAATTAGTTCAAGTTGGAAAAGGTTCTAATTTAAATTGATCTAATCCCATTGGATCAAAGGCAACTGATCTAGATTAGCTCAAACATTTTGAACCAAACCAATTTAGGAACTTGGGTTAATACAATATACTAGCATATCAAATTAACCCATAGAATTTATATTAAACTCTAATTAAATCAGATCAAGATCAAATTTTAAAGTATGTGATCCATTGGGTTTCAAATCTAACCAGCAGTGGATCAAGACTTTTGATGTAACCCTAATCCGATGAGATTAGGTCACCCGAAGAGTCCCAATCAACTTGAACTCTAACAAATTGATTTCAGAATCAAATTCTTTTAATTCTAACAAATTCATAAATTAAGATTGATATCTAGTAATATATCATGACTACCCAAAAGATTTAAAATTTTTATAAAAAAATATCAAAATATCCTTCAGTGGCAAGTTTTTGTGTAATCTAATCCTTCAGTCAAATAACATCCCAGATGAGCTGTGGATAAAAAAATATGTCAAATCTAATTACTTATCATTATATATCTTGATTTGAAAGTGATGATTCAATTACTGATATATTAAAAATTTTTTCTAATTATCATCCTGCTTTGGCTAAAGACTTCCGAATTACCGACTTATAAGATCACATAGAATATTCGCTCCCCTTTTTAGGAGTGACTATTCCTTTATTGATCACTCATAACCTCCATACATACTTTACCATATCCAAAACATCCCACATAAGGATCAAAGAATCAAGTTAGGTAGTGAATCAAAATATAGATCCATGTATATAAGGTACCATAATGACCTCAGGTCTAAGGATCACTTACACAACTCCTACTAGAGAATCATCAGTTGACATGTAAATAAGACTCCATCTGATATTCTCTCATAGGTCAAATCAGTAAACTCATTCTTTAATAAACATCCATATTCTTGTATTAGTGTCACCACACAAGTGGTTGTGAGATCAACCATCTTCATTTCTGAGCATACATAGGACATACCAATCTTACCGATATCATTAATTCCCGACTCAATATACCAATGATTAAGAATATTTTAGATTGGGGCTATCAAGGATTTAGGTCTCACTGGCGTGATCTTATCACGATCTTAAAATCATTATCCGGACCTATGGGGTTCATTATAATCTAAAGAACAAAAGATGCAGCATATAATGAATCAAAAATATCTATTTTATTAATAACATAAATATTAATTACATGAGTCTAGAAAATAAATTATAATAAATACCCTATCGCATCTCCTATGCGATTGACTTGTAGGGCATTATTCTTTTGAATGATGCTTTTATATCAGACTTCGAATTTGATCTAATCAACTTCGATTTTGTTGGTTCATGTGTCAGTGTTGGTTCCTCTACCTATCAAGCTTCACCAAGTTTGCTCTTAGTGGCATCAATTTCTTCGTCAAGGAACTTCTTTTTTGAAAAAAATATCTTAAGATTCATGAACATCTCATATCCATTAAGAAGATAGAAGAAATATCTCTAAAATAAGATTTATCATATCAAGATCTAAGCTAGTTAGTTTACGAATAGTTCATATAAGTCCGACACCCCAAATCCTAAGGTAAGAGAGTATCGAATTATCCAAGTCCATATCTCATATGGAGATTTGTTGACCGATTTGCTCAAAACATTCTTGAACACATATCAAGTAGTCTCTAAAACATAATCTCAGACATACTAGCAAAGCTCACAGTAGACTGAACCATGTCTAACAAAGTTCGATTTCTCCTTTCAGACATCTTTTTAAACAGTGGTGCCTCAGGAGAGGTCTATTGAGAGAGAATCCAATTCTCTTTAAGACATGTCAAAAACTTACTGTAAGGATATTCACTTCATCAATCTAACCGATGAGTTCTAATACTCTTTACAATTAATTTTTTTATTTTATTAGGAATCATTTGAATATTTCAACCGATTCAGACTTGTGCTTCATAAGCAAGATGCATCCATACCAAAATAGATCGTCAGAGATTTTAATGAAGTAGAAGCCCTCTTCCGGTACTTATGTTCATGAGTGCAAATATATCAATATACACCAAACTCAGAATATCACTGGCTCATTCACCCTTTTTAATAAAAAATGAGTAAGTCAATTATGCTAAAGATAGGCTTTCATGACATTATGTAATCTAGGGTGCTAGTTAGATGTGTATATTATACTAACAGACTATGGTACTGGATTTATGCCATTTTCAATTGTCTACTCATTATTATAGTATCATTCATAATGATATCACAATAATCATTCTTATTGACACTGTGAATAAGATTAGACAATACTGACAATCACTTAAAATGATATTGTTAGAGTTGAAAATAAGCTTGACGATTCCTAATATTAGGACTGAAACATACTTCCATCTCCTACATTCAAGAGTCTCTCGTCGTTTTCAAACTTTCTACTATCCTGAAGTCTTTTATAACTATTTACAAATATGATTTATACTGTCGATATTCTATACCTAAGTAGTAGTATTACCAATAGAGAAACTTCAAGGAGTTATCATATAACTATCATGACCAGCAACCATTTGCTGATTTCTCTTTTAGACCTATTTGGATTAGTCTTAAACTTCTTAATTAATTCAGCTCAAAAACTATTTCAACTTTTGATACTCATTATCGAAGTTAAGTCCGATAATATTGTCACTGTCTAATAGTGAATAGAGCGATAATTTTCTAGCTATTTCTGAAAAAAGAATAATTATCTTATTAGTATATGAATTATTTTAAGCTTAAATACTTGAACTTTAGTCTAAAGATTCTTTCACTATTTTATACGAATTGATAGCCCTACCTCTAATTCGAGGAATTACTTTAATTCTTTAGCAGGTACTAGAATCCACACAGACTGCATTCGAGTTCGAGTGTGGCGCGACCAACCCTAGTGCATTCATGGGTAGGTTCCTAATCAATTGTATCTCCACATAATTTCTAGCAATTAGATTTTACCCTAGGTATCTCTTCGCAAGCGTGTGGCACCTCCACTGAAAAATCTGATTAGGTCCAACCACATAACTACATCAAATGCATCCAGCAAACGAATGTCCAGGCCAGAGTATGGCTCGACCAACCTGACCATTGATCTGAAGGACACAATAAGATGGTCATATGATGAATGATAATTTCAATACCTAATAGACATCAGGCATATGGCACCCCCAATGCCTATTTAGAATATTGGACGCATTATCATGCATTTTAATGGGAGGCTATGATCTAGTTATTCCCATAACTAGCTCATTTTAGGGATCTAATAATTTAAAAAATTTGATTAATATATTTTAGAATTAATCAGTTGATCAGTAAGTCATAAATCTTTTCACTGACTTCACCAAGTCATATAAAGGATAAGAGACTAGCTGGTTCAACCGGCAAATCGTAAATCCTCCTATTGACTTCATTAAGTCATAAGAAAGACTAAAACAAGTCAGTCCGGGGTACCTAAATCAATCATACTGATTAATCTTAACGACATAGATCAACTCGAGTCACTTAATGATCTAACCAGCCTAATTACTCAGGCTCAACCACTGAGCCTCAATCGAGATCTATTTGGTTTAATCAAAGACATGAACTCGATCTTCTATAACTATTATGTTTGATCTAGAGTATCCTTGACCTAATCTAAATCAACTATTGATTAGATTTGATCAACTATTTTTTTTAGTCCATTAAGTCTTTGATTCTAACCTTAGGTCTAACCCAATAAAAAGAATCAGATTTGAGCTAACCCATGCCCCATGTTTTATGCAATGTCATTAGATCTTTAATCATAGGTCTAGATCTCAAATACATTTCTTAATTCTTAATTAAGTATAGCATTAACATGGGTTAAGATTATTAATTGAAATCATTTCAATTTTGTAAAATAATTTTACATCATTTTATACAAAATTTTTTATTCTAAAAATTAGGTCGGCTCACCCCTGAATTGAGTTGGCTCATTTCAATGGGTCGACTAAGTCTGACACTTGATTGACTAACTGATCATGAACAGTAATCATTACTGTTCAATCTAAGACAACTGGGTCGGGTCAGTCAGCACTAAGCTAACTAAATCAAGGGACTGGGTCGACTTAGTTTAAAACTGAGTCGGCTCAGTTGGTGTGCCAACATGTATCATTTAGTTTCAGATCTAAAAATTTTCATATAAACTAAAATAAAATCAATCATAAATGAATCTTTGGATCATATCTAAATATTTAAAGATTTCAGATTTTATTTTCTATGATTAAAATAATTTTAATCATATAGATTAGATGTTTTACTTTTCATACAACTCAAGCTTTGTATCACATACAACAAATCCTAGGGTTTCAATATCTAGGATTTGCAAAAAAAAAGTTCTTTTTTTCATGGTCTTCTTCATGAGATTAAATCACATGACAATCCTACACATCATAAAAGCACCATATTAAACAGAAAGAGAGGGCCTTTAAATCTTTTTTGCTCCTATGATCGGTCGGCCTGATAATCAACCCAATCCAAATACTTGCTAATCGGAATATCTAATCTACTCACATATCATTTATGCAAAAATTTAGATCTAATCTAAATTATATCAAATCTGATTTTTATATTAGATCATATCTAAAATTAGATCATAACACATCACATGTATTACTAAATCTAGATTTCAACTCTTCGTACATATATGTTTATGTCATAACGAACCTTCACTCTGATACTAATTGAAGGAAAACGTGACGGTTTTGTGCATGCATTTTTAAAAGTTTACAGCAAAATATATATAAATTAAATAATTTAATATACAATATATGTATAGATCAAATCTAAAACAATCATACAAGATCAATAACATGAACTAACATCCATGTATGTAAATTTGAAATCTAAAATTCAGTAAACATAGATCACATCTATTGTTAGAAAATATGTCTCAAAGCCAATCATCCGCCTGTTGACGGTTGTGCTATTTGATGTAATTATATATGAATTAATTATTAATAAAAATATTTATTTGATAATTTTTTTATTATAAGCATGTACATCTTCTATATCAAACTTGTACGTTATGATGAAAGTTCTTAGAACAATTCTAAATCGATAAACTAGGATTTATCATTTAGTCCTTAAAGGAGTTTGCAACCAAATAATATGCTATAACTTGGACGATAGACATATCAAGTATAGATTGTTGTGTACCATATAGATTGGTTGTCCTCTTAATCAAGGAGCGTAGAGATGCTGATATGGCATGCAGGTGAAATATAGAAGTATATTTTTCTAAATGTGACCAACTTCAGAGCACTCTGCTATCAAGAGTCACTTCGAAGGGATATAGGTATAAGTGTCCCTCCGATCTAAGATCAGCATAGTAACTTGCAAGCAACTTACTTTACTTTGGTGCTGACTATTTAAGTTTCTAATTTAAGATCAAAAGGTTTCTGAGCACAGTCAAGTACTTGTGAAGTCGGTACGTGAGTCAAGATGGAATTGACCACTCCAAGGGATTGAAAAGAATGCTTTGTGTTTCAATATAGTAAGACCTTGTCCAAGGCAGTCCTTATGAGGAGTCATAGAATTTATTAGGTTGAGATACATAATAGACATACTGTTAAGAGTTGATAGTTTAAACTCTAAGTCATCCTAGCATCAAGGGTCAAAGGGATGAATTATACGGTAACTGTATCCAAGTAGGTTCTTAAGTGTTGCTTTGCATACATTCGATCTATTCGGATGTCAGATATCATTTCTAGATGGTTACTCTGATTGGTACAGAAATCAATTTCTATGCTACTGGCTTAGGTTCAAACCTATGGGGTTACACATATTAGAAGTCCTTCTCCGATCAGATGGCTAATCTTAAGAGTCCCACTGGATGGAGACTCTGCTGAAGAGTCCCACTGGATTGGGAGTCTATCATTAATAAAATATTAGTTAGTGATTAGATCACTAATTAACTTAATTTGATTGAGCATTAAAGTCTGGATCAAGTTTGATTGAATTAGATTCAATCAGGTCAAGTCAGATTAGGTTATGAGATGACCTAATCGGTAAGAAAGAGATGATCTTGATTTGATCGGTCTATGGCTCAATTAATTTACTAATTTGATCAGATTTAATTTAAATTATAGGAGTCTAATTAGATTGGGTTTATCATATTTTATTTGGATCTAATTAGATTGGATTTAAAAGAAATCCAATTGGTTAAACCCTAAATCCCAGATGAATGGGACTCTCTCCCTTACGCCACCCAGAAGGACTCCCACATTTTCTCATCGCACAAAATTAGTTTATATATGAGAAAACCAGAAGCTAACACATTTTTTGTCACCCTCTTTGGATTGGATTAGGATTTTTTTGAATTGAATTCAAAAGGTTTGAATTTAAACACCAAAACCTATCCCTATCCTTCCACACGTTGGTGTCTTGTGAAGGAGCCTGATTTGTGCGACAAAAAGGAAGTGTTCCTGATTATTTTCCATGCCCAAAATCCTTTGGTAGGTTTCTCTTTAAGTTAGATAATGGTAAAAAAAAGTTAAACTTAAATTAAAATTCAAAATGATTTAAATTGCAACAAACTCCAGCTCTTATCCTATCTAATCCCATTTCTGCGACAATAATAAAAAGCCTACATTTTAGTGCGCCAACCACTCTCTGATTTTTACCGTGAGATACCAAATGGAAGGAGGGGCTGAATATGTTTTTTGTGGCATGAGGTTTGGATGGGCTTCTTTCTTCTTTGGCATGAATAAAGGAGGAGATCGATCTCTTCTCGGGTGAAAGACCTAGAACTGTTCTAGGGTTTCTGGGTGAGAAAAAATCAAAGAGAAGAGTATCTTCATTTATTTTTTCTCTACTATCCAAAATCCTTCTATGATCCATCTTTAATACTAAAAAGATCTGAGATGATCGATGAAGGAGATCAAATCAGATCTGCCATCAGAAACCGACTACACGAGCTAGCACTCCCACAGAGGGCTGATCGATCCGAGGACTCCGTGTGGATCATTCGTAGAGGTTGGATACTTGTGTGACTGCAAGCAACTAGAGAAGATTTCTAGATCTATGTTCTTGATTGTGGAGTTTAACTATCCACACTCAGGCATTGGGTTCGGAACCCTAATAGTAATAGATTAAATTTATTACTGAATGCTGATTTTTTATTCACATGCTTGTTATTTTAAATTCAGATTTTTATGCATATAAATTTATATCATAGATCTATTTGTAAAAATTTTAAGATCAGATCTTATACATATATTTATATATTAAATAGTTTAATCTAATATTTTTTACTATAAAATTTTGAAATGCATGTATAAAATTTCTGTGCATCCCAATAGTGGTATCGAGCTATGATTCGATATGACATGATATTATATGTATTTAGATATATAATTTAATTTAAATTAGATTTGATATATGATATTTAGATCTAAAATTAGTTATAGATCTAATTGCACAGACTGATATAAGGTTATCCTGCTGTAAGGTTTACCTCTTACAGTACAAAAGTTATCCTAGTTTGTACTGATCCTTATAAAGTCTGATTTTAAATTAAAACATGTAAAATTTATTTATGATAATTATTATTTAATTTTGATATGATCAAAATATAATAATTAGATTTGAAATAATTTAGATTAGATCTAAATTATTTAGATTAGATGATCTGAGTAGCGAAGTAATCAGATGGGATTTGTCACCAGGCCGTCCAATCATAGGAGGTAATAGAGATTGGATCTTTCTTTTTTTCATTCAATTGGATCCTCTTATGATGTGTAGGGATATCATTATGACTATATTCCATGAAATGAATGCAAAAAAAAAAAAAAATACTTTTCTGCAAATACTAAGATGTGTATATGATACATTGTATGAAAGATATTTGTATCTAATCTTTGTAAATAAAATCTAAAATCATAAATATATTTAAAATAATTCTAAAATAATTTATGATTAATTTTATTACTATTTATATAGGATTATTTTGATCTGAAATTAATGCTATTGTTGTAGTTCGTCTGTTGAGTTGACTCAGTATTATTTGGATCGACTTAAGATGCTGGTTAGTCAGCTCAATTTCTTTTGAGCTGACTCAATGTAACAGATTAAGAATTATGATTAATAATTCATCGTCAATGAGTCAACTAAGTCTCAAAACTTAGTCAACCCATTATGATGAGTCACCTAAATCCAGGGATGAGCCGATTCAAATTTCAGATCTAAATAATTATGTATGAAAATTAATTATAAAAATATTTTATAAAATTTAAAATTATTTTCAAATAGTGAACCTCTACCCACAGTCTCAAACTTAATTAAGAATTAAGTTAAATAAATTAGATCTAGAATTATGAATTAAAGATCTAATGTCATTGGCATAAAATATGGATGATGGGTTTATGAGTTAGCTTGATCAGATCCTCCTAACTGGGTTAGACCTCGGGTTAGAATCAAAGATCAAATGGATTAAGAAGAGAAATTAGATTAAATCAAGATTTCTCTAAAGCCAATATATTAGTTGTAGTTGGTCAAGTCTATGCCTTTGATTAGACACAAATGGACTTTGATCTTGAGCTCAGCAGTTAAACCCAAATCCAAAAATTGATCCAATTGAAACTGACTAACCAATTAGTGTCTAAGGTAAGTTTGGCAGCCTTGACTGATAATTTTTAATTGAGAGCTACTCGCATAGATTGAGTCTATGACAAGTGAATGGCATATCCCTCCCACCGATCTCATTTATCTGGCCAACATGGTGAATCAAATTTTGATCAGATCGCTTAATGATTAGGGTTGATCCATGCTTACTAGAAAATCAGTTCAACTGATTTAGGTGCCCCTAGTTTGATTTGTCTTTATCCTCGATATGACTTGATAAAGTTAGTGAAAGGATGATAACTTACCAGTTGGATCGACTCGTTTCTAATCCACCCTGATCTGACTTAGTGAAGTCAGTGGGAGGATTAAGATTAGCTGGTCTGTGTATTTAATTCTATTGAATTATGTTAACCAAATCTTCTAAATTATTAGATCCATAAAATGAACTAGTTATGGTGATAACTAGATCATAGTCTCCTATTAAGGTGAATGGTAATGGATCGATTATTTCTTATTGGCATTGCAGGCGCCATCCATCTGGTATTTTTCTGAATGATGGAATTATTATTTATTATATGATAACTCTATTGTACTATATAATAAATAGTTGAGTTGGTTGAGCCATACTCGGATCCGATTATTCATTAGTTAGAATCACTGAGTAGGTTCATATTAATGGTTGGACCTAACTAAGACTTTCAGTGGAGGTCCATCACCTACTGAAATGAAACCTGAGGTGAAATTAATTACAAAAAATTATTTGAAGAAATAATTGATTGAGAATCTACTCATAGATGCATAAAGATTGGTCGAGTCATACTCGGACCTGTATGCAGTCTGTGTGGATTCTAGTATCCACTAAGAAATAAGGTAATTCCTCAAATTGGAGTTAGAGGCTATCAATTCATATAAAATAGTGAGAGAACCTTTAGACTAAAGTCTATGTCTTTAGACTTGATTAATTCATATACTAATTAGGTCTGTATTTTTTTTTTTCATAAATGGCTAGCAATTTGTCGCTTCACTCACTGTTTGATAGTGATGAACTTATTGGATCCAACTTCAATAGCCAGTATCAGAAGTTGAACATTGGTCTTGAGCCCAATTTAGCTAAAAAATTTAGGGTTGAACCGAGTCAAGCAGACTATGACCCAAATAGGCTAAAGAGAAATGAGTAATTAGTTGCTAATCAAGGTGCTTATATGATAACACCTTATAATTTCTCTATATGTAACACTACAACCTGGGTATTGGATACCAGAAGTGCAGTTCACATATGCAATTCATTGCAAAGACTTTAAGTTAGTAGAAAATTAAGAATAATTATTGTGATATCATTATGAATGATGTTACAATAATATGAAGATAATTAAGAAATGGCATCTATATTTTGTCACAGCCTGTGAGAGTAATGTACCCTCCAAATAAATATCCAAAATTAGATAATGTCATAGATGCCTACCTTTAGCATTGCAGGTTCGATCATATTAACAAGTACAGGATAAACAGATTAGCACAAGAGAGTATCCTCAATATCAATGATTGTGAATCATTACCGACCTGTGAGTCATGTCTTCTTGGAAAGATGACTAAGTCACCTTTTACTGAAAAAGATGAACGAGCTAGTGGAGTTCTAGGTCTAATACATAGTGATATTTGTGCACCTATGAACATTAGTGCCAAAAGAAGGTATAGCTATTTCATTACATTCATAGACGATCTATCTAGGTATGCATATGTCTACTTGATGAAATACAACTCCGAATCGTTTGAAATATTCAAATAATTTTATAATGAAGTAAAGAAACAAACTGAAAAAAATATTAAGATCCTTCGATCTGATCGAGGGAATGAATACCTTTTCAGCGAATTTCTGATATATCTTGGAGAGAATGAGATTCTCTCACAATGGACTCCTCCAGGGATACCATAGCATAATGATGGCTCAGAAAGGAGGAATCGAATCTTGTTGGATATAGTTAGATCCTTGATAGGGTTTCAAGTCTGCTGATCTTTTTTTGGAGATATACATTTGAGACAGTCTATTTTGTACTCAATAATATTTCGAGCAAGTCAGTTAGTAAAATACCACATAAGATATGATCAGGGCATAGGCCGAACCTCACTAAGCTTAAGGTCTAGGGGTGTCCGGCTTATGTTACAAACCGACAAGCTCAGATCTAGATCTGATAAGTGTAATTTTGTAGGGTACCTCAAGAAAATGAGGAGATATTACTTTTATCTCCTTACTGAATAAAAGATATTTGTCAGCAGTAAGGCACACTTTTTGGAAAAAGAGTTTCTTAGTGAAAGAATAAGTGCCTCTAAAGTCAAGCTTGATGAAGTTTGATGGGTAGAAGAACTGACACCAATGACTGAATACGAACCAAATTTGATAAGATCAAATCTGGAGCCCAATATACAAATATCCTTAAGACGATCTGGTAGAGTACTGCATCAGTCGGACAAATATCTAAGTTTCTTGGTTCGGGATAGGGATCCTGTTGAGCTCGATGAGAACAACGAGGATCCAATTATCTATATGAATATAATGCAGAGGTCTGACTCTAAGAAATGGTTAGAAGTCATGAAATCCGAAATGGAGTCCATTGATCCACCTGAAAGGGTAAAACCCATAGGGTGTAAGTAGGTCTTCAAAAGAAAAAAAGACACAGATGGAAAGGTGGAGACCTATATATTAGGCCTCATGTGGTGCATCCAAGGCTCAGTGGACCAAGGCTAAGGTCAAGGTTCAAAGTCCATGAGGTGGTCATGAGATTTCTAGGGCTAGTTTGGGCCCTAAGATGAAAGACTATCAGCCTTTTGGGTCTTGAGGTTCAGAAATTTTGGACTTTAAGGGACTAACTTATATTTGAGCTAAGATTGAGTCCAAGATTATGAGATTGGGTCAAGTTATAGGGATACATGGGCTTGGATGAGCACAATCTTGTATTGAGTTAGCCAGAAGAGTTTTTGGGTTGGATCACATTGACTCTGTATATAAACATACACTGTATTTGGACTCGATGAATCAAAGAAATACAAACTTATTTTCTTCCTAACCTTTCTCTCTCTTCCTTCCTCTCTTTCTCTGATCTTCTCCATATTCTAGCAGCAAGAAACCCTAGGATTTCTAAGCCACCAACCCAAAAAGGAAAGAAAGGAGGTGCTAGAAACCAACGCCCCCTTTGTGCATGCCCCCCTTTTGTGCGCCCCCTCTTGGACGCCCAAGGAGAGTTTCAGGTCTCATCTTTTATTTTTTGGAGGCTTCATCAAGAGTACTTTCAAGTCTTAAAAGGTGAATTTCAGATCTAGGGGAGAAGGGGTTCAAATCACAGAAAAAAAAAATTCTGCCGACAGGATTTACAAGGCTGCTGAAATCCTGAAAGCTATTTTTGTTTTGCTTGGTTGCTGGCCTTCAAGGACCTCCACAACCTGATCCTTACTGTTTCTTGACATCCACAATCTGAAAAAGTTGCTCTAACAATTGGTAGCAGAGCACGGGTTGTGTGGAGAAAGAAGGAGACTCTAGAAGTTGAAGATCTTCAAAGGCTGAAATTTTAGCAAGGATCCTGTCAAGGTATTTCTCAAATTTCTTGGAGTTTTGTTGTGTTTTTGATTTGGATCCAACCATGGGAAGCAACATGAAGGTTGATTTTGAGAAGTTTGATAGGAAAAAAAAATTTATATGGAAAGTTTGGATAGAAGATCTTTAGGTTCAAGCAGATCTAGATCAGGCATTGGAGGAGAAGTCTGAAGGGATGACGGATCGTCAGTGGATGTTCCTGGAGAAGAAGGTTTGTTCTGTGATTAGAGGATGTTTGGCAAATGCAGTGCTCTATTTGGTATTAGAGGAGAGGACCCCAAAAGGTTTGTGGTTGAAGTTGCACACCATGTATATGAAAAAAAATATGTGCAACAAGCTGATGTTGAAGAAGAGACTGTACAGCCTTCGGATGCAGGAAGGTGGAGATATCTTGGTCGGAGGAGACAGGTCAGAGCTTGAAGTGTCTGTGGTCTGACAATGGTAGGGAGTACATCAGTAAGAAGTTTCAGATTTTTTATGAGGAGCATGGCATCAAAATTAAATGGTGGTATTCCGGAGGTGTTTTGGGTTAATACAGTAGGTGTAGCCTGAATCGATTACCTCACACTAAATTAAATGGTGGTATTCCAGAGGAAAAATAGTTTGAAAAAAAGATTGGGCTGAGCTATCTAAGGGTGTTTGGGTACACGGCATTTGTGCACATCGGTGCTGGTGAGCGGAGTAAATTGGACGTCAGGTCACGGAAGATGGTGTTCTTGGAATATCCGCGAGAAGTTAAGGGATACCGATTATGGGATCCCTAAGAGAAGAAGGTTGTCATCAGTAGGGATGTCATCTTTGATAAAAATTTAGTTCTCCAAAGGCGAGATGGCATAGAAGAGCAGCAGGAGGTCCAGCAAGGCAGTGCTGGACAATTAACATCCTATTCTGTTTTGCCACTTGCAGGTGCATCGGGAGGACTTGATATTCAGGTGGAGCACTCTCCAAAGGTATCTCCATAGGTGGAGAGAGCTCAGATGAATGAAAGAGGATAGGAGGTCTAGCAGGAGCAAACTGGATCTAGGACGGATATCGGGGTTGTACTGCACAAGTCCAAAAGAAATGTCAGACAACCGGAATGATATGACTTCGAAGAGATGGTGTCATATGCCCTGGTGATAGTGAATGGAGATCCCTACACCTACGAGGAGGCTATAGAGAGCTAGGACAGAGAGAGGTGGGTCCAAGCAATGTCCGAGGAGATGCAGTCTCTCCACAAGAATGAGACATGGCGATTGGTGCAGTTACCACAAGAGAAGAAATCCATTGGCTGTAAGTCGATTTACCAATGCAAGGAGGGGCCTTCAGAGCAAGGAGGTATCAGGTATAAGGCGAGGCTAGCGGCTAAGAGATACTCTCAGAAGAAAGGCATCGACTTCAGTAAGATTTTCTCTCCCATCGTCAGGCATACTTCCATCAGAGTGTTGCTGAGTATCGTAGCAGCTCAGGACTTGGAGCTGGAGCAGATGGATGTCAAGATGGCATTCCTCCATAGGCATCTAGAGGAGAGTATCTACATGGAGCAGCCACCTAGGTTTCGAGAGCCAGAAGCAGAAGAAAAATTCTATTTATTACAGAATCGCTGTACGGGCTGAAGCAGTCGCCGAGGCAATGGTACAAGCGATTTGATTCTTATGTGAGGAGCATCAGACTTTTTAGATGCGACTATGACTTGTATTTATGTTAAATCTTTAGATGATGGGTCTAGGGTGTTTTTACTCTTGTATGTGAATGGCATGTTTATAGCATGCAAGAGTAGGAAAGTTGTGCAGGAACTGAAGGCAGTCTTATCTTGAGAGTTTGAGATGAAGGATTTGGAGCCTGCAAGGAAGATCTTAGGCATGAAAATCTTCAGAGATTGAGCCAAGATGGTGCTACATTTATCTCAGGGAGGTTACATCAAGAAGGTCTTAGAAAGGTTTGGGATGAAAGAAGTGAAACTGACGGAGCTGTCACTCGTCGGGCACTTTAGACTCTCAAAGATGATGTCGCCACAGACTGAAGTGGAGGCTCAGTAGATGGAAAGAATGCTATATGCCTCTGGTGTGGGAAGCCTTATGTATGCCATGGGATGTTGCAGGCCGGATATCGCCCATGCAGTGAGCCAGGTCAGCAAATTTATGGTGCAGCTTGACAGGGAGCACTAACGAGCACTAAAGGAGATCTTCAGATACTTGACGGATATTGTTGGAGTTGGTATTTGCTATGGACAGAGAGAAGGTGCTGAGGGACTCTCCAACACATCCAAGGAGGCTTGGAGATAGATAGGAGGGTTCATGGATATGGATTTGGTGGAGACGTGGACACCCGACGGTCGAAAAAAGATTTTATATTTAGCTTGTTTAGAGGTCCCATTTGGTAGAGATCGTGCTTGCAGCCCATCACGGCCTCATCCACGACTGAGGTAGAGTATATTGATATTATGGAGGTAGTGAAGGAGGCCTTATGGTTGAAGGGCTTGGCGTTGGAGATGGGGGCCTCGCACAGGAGGCCGTCAGGATGCATTGTGACCATCAAAGTATACTATTACTTGCACAGAACTTTGTCTACCATGCAAGGATGAAGCACATCGATATCAGGTATCATCAGATCAGAGAGCTTATGGAACAAGATGAGATGGAGCTGGTGAAGGTCCACACCAAGGAGAATCCAGTGATGCACTGACGAAGGTACTTCTATGGGACAGCTTTCAAAAATATGTGACACTGATGTACTTGATGGACAGGACGGAGTTGGTTGAGGCCTTAGGGCACCAAGATAGAGATTGTTGGATCTCATGTGGTGCTCTCAAGGCTTAGGGGATAAAGGCTAAGGCCAAAGTCCAAAATCCATGAGGTGGTCATAGGATTTCTAGGGCTAGTTTGGGCCCTAGGATGAAAAGTTGTCAGCCTTTCGGATCTTTAGGTCCAAAAATTTTGGACCTTAAGGGGCTAACTTATATTTGGATTAAAATTGAGTCCAAAATTATGAGATTGGATCATGTCATGGGTGTACATGGGCTTGGGTGAGCGCAATCTTGTATTGAGTTAGCCAGGAGAGTTTTTGGGTTGGATCACATTGACCCTGTATATAAACATACACTGTATTTGTACTCGATGAATCGAAGGAATACAAAATCATTTTTTTTCTAACCTTTTCTCTCTTCCTTCCTCTCTCTAGTCTTCTCCACATCCTAACAGCAAGAAACTCTAAGGTTCCTTGGCCGCCAATTCTAGAAACCAGCACCCCCCTTTGTGCACGTCCCCTTTTTGTGCGCCCCCTCTTGGACATCTAAGAGGAGTTCTAGATCGCATCTTTTATTTTTTGAAAGTTTCATCAAGAGTACTTTTAAGTCCCAAAAGGTGGATTTCAGATCTGATGGAGAAGGGATTCAAATCGCAGAAAGAAATCCTGCCAATAGGATTTACAAGGCTGCTGAAATCTTGAAGGCTATTTTTGTTTTGCTTGGTTGCTGGCCTTCAAGGACCTCCACGACCTAATCCTTGCTGTTTCCTGACGTCCACAATCTGAGGAAGTTGCTCCGATACTATAAAGCTCATCTGGTTGCCAAGAGGTATCGTCAACATTATGGTATTAACTATGATGAGATGTTTTCTCCTATGGCAATGCTCAAGTCCATTCGGATCATGCTTACAATAGCAGCATATCTGGACTATGAAATCTGGCAAATGAATGTAAAGATAGCTTTTCTAAATGAAGAGCTAAGCAAAGAGGTGTATAAGATACAATCTGAAGGGTTCACATCCGCAGAAGAGTCCAAGGTGTGCAAGCTTAAGAGATCCATTTATAGATTGAAGCAAGTATCTCGATGTTGGAACATATGTTTTGATAAGGTAATCGGAATGTATGACTTCATTAAGAACCGAGAGGAATCCTACATATATAAGTGGGCTAATGGTTCAGTAATTATATTTTTTATTTTAGATGATATTCTCTCAATCAAGAATGATATCCCTGCATTACAGAGAATAAAAATGTGGCTGTCATCATAATTCTCCATAAAGGATCTGAAAGAAGCAGCCTACATCTTAGAGATGATGATCTATAGGGATAAATCTAAGAGGCTGCTCGGACTCTTCCAATCAACGTACATATATACCATGTTGAAATGATTTAATATGGAGAATTTTAAGAAAGGCTATCTTCCGATAGGCCATGAAATTTTTCTCTCGAAGAAGGATTGTCCGATAACCCCTCAACAGAGAGAGCATATGAGTAGAATTTCATATATCTCGACAGTAGATTCTATAATATACGCCATGACATGTACGAGATCGAATGTGGCATACTCACTAGGAGTAGTGAGTAGATACCAATCAGATCCGGGTGAGAACCATTGGAAGGTTACAAAAACCATCCTTAAGTATTTGAGAAATACTAAGGATCAATGGCTCATTTATAAAGAATCTGACTTGAAACTTGTGGGATATATTGATTTTAATTTTTAATCATATCATGATGATAGCAAAAATGTATCAGGATACATCTTTACCCTAAATGATAGAGCTATCTATTGGAAAAGTTTCAAGTAGCACATCATAGCCGATTCAGTATGTGAGGCAGAATACATCGCAGCATTCGATGCTGCAAAAGAAGCTGTGTGGTTGAGTGTTATGCATTGGGACTCCATGAGACTCTGAGAGAGAATAGTAGCCAAGAGGATTCGGTGAGGTAGCCAAAGAAGACTCGGTGAGACTTAGGAAGAGGATCGTAGCTGAGAGGTTTCGATGAGACTCAGGCTGGGGTTGGTAGCCGAAGGTGGCTGATGTATTGACAACAAGTATGGAAGTCAATAAGGAGGATCGACTAGTGCCTGGTTGGTAAGAATAAATGGGTCTAACCACCCAGCCTACTAATTGAGAGTGATCTAGCTTGATGCGGGTCAACTCAGGTGTGAAATCCTTGTGTCTAGTAGATAAAGGCTAATAAACCCCACCTCCTAATGGGCATTTGCCTTTTGAGGAGTTGGTTAGGGGCTACGGTCCTAATATGTGGTATTAGAGCGAGGTTGCAGGTTCAAAACCCGACAGACCCCCAGAGTATTAAAAAAATATCGCTGGAGAGAAGAATTGTTATGCAAGGTTCCAGCACACATTTGGTGAGACCCAGAAAAAGGTTGATAGCCGAAGAGGACTCGGTGAGACTCTGAGAGAAGATCGTACCTGAGAAGATTCGATGAGGTAGCTGAAGAGGACTCGATGAGACTCTAGAAGAAGATTGTAGCGGAGGGATTTCGGTGAGACTCAAGCTGGGGTTGGTAGCTGAAGATGGCTGATGTATTGACAATAATTATGGGAGTCGACAAGGAGGATCGACTAGTGCCTGGTTGGTAAGATTAAATGGATCTAATCGCCCAGCCTGCTGATTAAGGGTGATATAGCTTGATGTGGATCAACTCAGGTGTGAAGCCCCTATACCTAGTGGATAAAGGCTAATAATTCCACCTCCCAATGGATATTTACCTTTTGAAAAATTGGTTAGGGGCTACGGTCCTAACATGTGGTATCAGAGCGAGGTTGTAGGCTCGAACCCGACAAGCCATCAGAGTATTAAAAAAAATGTCGTTGGGGAGAGAAATTGTTGTGCAAGGTTCCAGCGCACATTTGGTGAGACCTAGAGAGAGGTTGGTAGCCGAAGAGGACTCGATGAGACCCTGAAAGAGGATGATAGTCGAGGGGGTTCGATAAGACTCAGGCTGGGGTTGGTAGCTGAAGGTGGCTAATGTATTGACAACAATTATGGGAGTCGACAAGGAGGGTCGACTGGTGCTTGGTTGGTAAGATTAAATGGGTCTAACCATCCAGCCTGCTGATTGAGAGTGATCTAGCTTGATGTGGGTCAACTCAGGTGTAAAACCCCTGTGCCTAGTGGATAATGGCTAATAAATCTCGCCTCCTAATGGGCATTTGCCTTTTAGAAAGTTGGTTAGGGGCTACGGTCCTAACATGTGATATCAGTGCGAGATTGAAGGTTTGAAACCCGACGGCCCCCAGAGTGTTAAAAAAAAAATTACTGGGGAGAGGAATTGTTGTGGGAATTATTGTGTAAGGTTCCAGCACACATTTGGTGAGATCCAAGGAGAGGTTGGCAGCCAAAGAGGACTCAATGAGACTCTGAGAGAGGATGATAGTCGAGGGGGCTCGATGAGGTAGCCGAAGAGGACTCGGTGAGACTCTGAAAGAAGATGGTAGTCGAGGGAGTTCGGTGAGACTTAGGCTAGGGTTGGTAGCCAAAAGTGACTGATGACACTGGGAGAGGATGGTAGCCGAGGGGGTTCGATGAGATAGCCGAAGAGGACTCGATGAGACTCTGAAAGAAGATGGAAGTCGAGAAGGTTCGATGAGACTCAGGTAGCCAAAGGTGGCGATGTATTGGCAATAATTATGGAAGTCGACAAGAAAGGTCGACTGGTGCCTGGTTGGTAAGATAAAAATGGATCTAACCACCCAACCTACTGATTGAGGGTGATCTAGCTTGATGCGGATCAACTCAAGTGTGAAGCCCCTGTGCCTAGTGGATAAAGGCTAATAAACCCTACCTTCCAATAGGTATTTGCCTTTTGAAAAGTTGGTTAGGGGCTACGGTCCTAACACTGAGAAAGTTTATCACCGAGCTAGAAGTGGCACCCTCCATCGATAGTCTAGTTCTACTTTATTGTGATAGTGCTGGAGCCATAGCTCAAGCAAAAGAGCCAAAGGTACATCAGCGAATGAAGCATATTCTACATCACTACCATCTTGTTTGAGAAATCGTGGATCGAGATGACATCGATCTTCGAAAGATCGACAGAAAGGAGAACCTGACCGACCCATTTACTAAAGCCCTTGCGATAAAAGAGTTTGAAGATCACAAAATGAAAATAGGTATATGATACTATATCGATTGGCTTTAGTACAAGTGGGAGTTGTTGAAAAATTATTCTAAAGTCAATCATCAGCTTGTTGATAGTTGTGCTGTTTGATATAATTGTATAAGAATTAATTATTAATAAAAATATTTATTTGATAATTTTTTTATCATAAGCTTGTACATCTTCTATATCGAACTTCTATGTTATGATGAAAATCCTTGAGACTTTTAAATCGATAAAAGAGGATTTATCGTTTAGTCCTTAAATGAGTTCGCGACCAAATGATATGCTATTACTAAGACGATAGACATATCAAGTGTAGGTCATTATGTGCCATATAGATTGATTGTCCTCTTAACCAAGAAGCGTGGAGATGTTGATATGGCATGCAGGTAAAATGTAGGAGTACATTTCACTGAACATGACCAACTGTGGAGCACTCTGCTATCAAGAGTCACTACGAAGGGATATGGATATAAGTGTCTCTCCGATTTAAGATCACCACGATGACTTTAAGTAACTCACTTTGCTTTGGTACCAAACTACCTGAATTTTTAATTTAGGATCGGAAGGTTTCTAGGAATAGTCAAGTACTTGTGAAGTTGGTGCGTGAGTCAAGATGAAATTGACCACTCCAATAGATTGGAGAGAATGCTTTGTATTTCAATTTAGTAAGATCTTGACCAGTCCTTGTGAGGAGTCACAGGATTTATTAGGTTAAGACAAATAATAGATGTACTGTTAAGAGTTGACAGTTTAAACTCCAAGTCATCCTAGCATCAAGGGTCAAACGGATGAATTATATGGTAACTATATCCAAGTAGGTGCTTGAGTGTTGTTTTGCATACATTTGGTCTATCCAGATATCGGCTATCATTGCAAGATGGTTACTCTAATTGGTACAAAAATCAGTTTCTGTGCTACCGACTTAGGTTCAAACCCATGGGATCATCCACATTAGAAGTTCCTCTCTGATCAGATAGCTAATCTGAAGAGTCCCATTGGACGGAAACTCTACTGAAGAGTCCCACTGGACTAGGACTCCATTATTAATGGAAGATTAGTTAGTGATTAGATCATTAATTAACTCAATTTGATTGAGTATTAAAGTCTAGATCAAATCTGATTGAATTGAATTCAATCAGGTCAAGTCTAATTAGATTATGAGATGACCTAATCGGTAAGGAAGAAATAATTTCAATTTGATCGGATCTATGGCTCAATTAATTTATTAATTTGATTAGATTTAATTGAGGTTATGACAGCCTAATTAGATTAGATTCATCATATTTTATTTGGATCTGTTGGGTATAAAATAACCCCAGCTGAAGTTCATAAGAGGCCTACCCTCTCAGGACTCTTCCAGCTTCCGACCTTATGCGGCATCTTTCTGAACTCCCTCGGCCATCCGAGCTTCCACAGTACCATCCGGACTCCTCCAGTAGTTGACCTTCCATAGTGTCCTCCAGATTTCTCCAATGAATGAACTCCTATCGTACCCTCCGGACTTCTCCAATAATGAGCTCCTTCAGTCGTCTATCGGACTGCTCCAAATGTTCTCTGGGCTTCACTATCAGTCAATTTTCTACAGTGATCGACTACTCTCTGAATCTCTTCCAGACTTTCTCCTGTCATGATCGACTTTACTCCGAGCCTCTTCAAGACTTCATTAATGTTCGGGCTTCTCCAGCAACAAGACTTCTACAGTAACCAGACTCCATCCAAGTTTCTACGATGGTTGACCGCCTTCCGAATTTCATCCGAGTTTCTACAGTAAGCAAATTTCGTCCGAACTTCTATTGCAAGTGGACTTCATCTGAGTTTCTATGGTAATTGATCTCCATCCAAGCTTCTACAGTAAGCGGCCTCCTTCCAGACTCCTACAAGAACCGGACTCCGTCCGAACTTCTACAGCGGATGAATTTCAGACGAACTTCTACAACAAACAGGCTTCAGTAGTGAATTTCTATAGTGACCGACTGTCTCCGGTGTCTTTCATACCTCTCCAGCCATCAACCTTCAACAGCGCCAATCGAACTTCAACAGTGCCAACCAGACCCCTCCAACAGATAAATTCCCTTCGGACCCCTCCAGCGGTCGACCTTCCACAGTGTCCTCCAGAATCCTCCAGCGGACGAACTTTCACAATGCCTTCCGAATTCCACTATCAATCGACCTTCTGTCGGAGTCCTCATGCAACTGGACCTCCCCAATGGATATGAAGGAACCAGATCTAGGGTTTCAGGGTTAGATCTTGAAACTTTTTCAAGATCATACAGCGGAAGACTAAAATAAATCAAAATTTATTTTCTAAAATCAAAAAATTCCTAGATCTAAGATCCTATTACATGATTATTATATAGTATTAAATCAAAAATTAAAATATATAAATATAGCATGAACTACATGTTGATCATATCAACATGTTTCTATACTACATCTAATGTATATATTAAACAACAGATCAGATCTATTACCTTGCAAGTTAGACGTTCTAACCTTATTGATCTGGGCTTGAGGATGATGTTGCAAGCCGCACACGCGTTCAGCCTCTAAGAGTCATCCACACGAGCCCACGAATCTCGATCAGAAGTCCTGCTTCAGAAAATCAGCACAGTATGCTAGTACTCTGCTGATCCTTCTTTGATGGTTGATCAGGTACCTCCTTCTTCTTGATTTGGACTCTTCCAAAGATGAAAAGTAGAAGGAGGAGTTTCAGATCTGAGACACTCTCAGAAAACTCACGATGGAGGGAGGAAAGATATGAAAACAAAAACCCTAGAAGAAGACCCTCTTCTTCTTCACGTTTTTCTCTCTAGACACCCAAACGTGCATCTTTTATATCTCCACGACCCAAAGGTATTTCTCTCTGATTTTTGGATGGCACAAAAGTCTCTCAAATCTCTAACTTTCTCTAAAATTTTATGAAGAAACTCATCTTATATAGAGAGATATGATAGAGTCCTTGTCTAGGTCAAACACCTAGTCAAGGCTTATCCAAACATGGTAAGTTAAGGGATGCCCAACTCTTGAGCACCTCCTTCATATTTTCATGCATGGATCACTAGAAAAGGGTATACAATGTATACCCTAAAAGCCACAAAAATTCCAAAAAAAATTTGGATAAATTCGGTGCAAAATTGAAAGAGTTTTGGATTTCTAAAACTCTATCTCATAGAATTCGAAATCCAAACTTATTCCTTTTAGATTTGATCCAAACCACCTTCCATGTAAGAAAGAAGAGAAGAGACCTTTTGTGAACGTGGGAGAGATTTGGGAGAGGGCTTTTGTCACACAAAATAAGTGGAGATTGGCATTGAATTAAGAGAGAGGGCGTGGAGAAGGCTTATGTGGCGCAAGGTGGAATCCTAGTCTTACTAGGATTCTGTCTTATGACTTGTTTTAATTTGCTTTTCCAAACCAAATCAAAATTAGATCAACCCAATTAAAATAGATCTTAACCCAATTAAGAACCTAATTTAATCAGATTAAATTAAATTTAAATCTGATTTAATTTTCTAATCAAATTAGAAATTAGATTGACCCAAGTCCTAGTTGAACTAGGACTAGTTTTTTCTTGCACTTGGCTTATCCAATAAACCAATTGGACTTGATTCAATCAAGCCCAAACTAAATCTAATTAAATCATATTTAATTAGACTTAATCTCAGCCCATTGGCTTAATCAAATTAAGCCAATCAGCAATCGAATTGCTAATAGATCCTCCTGCAACACTTGCACTGGGTTAAATATCAATCGTATTGATCATTTAATCCTAGAACGATTCTTAATCGTTGATCAACCATCTGATCGAATCATGAACTCTAATGTGTGTGACCTCATAGGTCCGAATCTAAACTGGTAGCATAGGAACAAATTCCTATACCAATCGAAGTGATCATCTAGCAATGGTACCCGACAACCGGATAGGTCGAATGTGTAGAACAACATCCTTAAAACCCATGCGGATATAGTTTTCATATAATTCATCCCCTTGACCAAAATGATCATAGGACACCCCAAAGTTTAACTGTCAACTCTGATCAGGTTGTCGACATTGTATTTCAAAATATCAAATCCATCTGATGGATTACCCTGGCCAAGATTTTACTAAATTGAAATACAGTGACTCATTCTTCTCCAACTCTTGGAGTGGTCAATCCCATCTCGATCACACTCTGACTTCACAAGTACTTGACTGTGCCCAGAAGCCTTCCGTCCCTGAATTAGAAATTCAGTTAGTCCAGTACCAAAGCACAGTAAGTTGCTTGCAAGTCACTGAGGTGATCTCAAGTCTAAGGGACACTTATACCTATATCCCATCAGAGACATTCTCGACAGCAGAATGCTCTGGAATTGGTCACGTTCAATGACGATGTACCCTTACATCACACCTGTATGCCATACCAGTGTCTCCACACTCTTTGGTTAAGAGGACAACCAACCCATATGGCCTACAGCGACCTATGCTCGATAGAAGCTGTCATCCTTATTAACAACCTATCATTTAGTCATGAACAGTTTTAAGGACTAATCGATAAATTCTCTCTTTATCGAATCTAAATAGTCCTAAGGACTTCATCATAACAACGGAGTTCATTAGAAGATGAAAGCTTATGATGAAGATGCCAAATATATTTTATTTATTAACAAATCAATTACAATACTTGGTTGCTCAACCGTCAACAGCTTGACGATTGGCTTTTTGGGACACATTTCCCAACAACTCCCACTTGTCCTAAAGCAACTTGGCACAGTATCTAATACCCATCTTCGACTTGTGGTTGTCGAACTCCTTTATTGTCAGGGCTTTAGTGAAGGGGTCGGCCAGGTTCTCCTTTCCGTCGATCTTCTGAAGGTCAACGTCACCTCGATCCATGATCTCTCGGACCAGGTGGAAGCGGTGCAAGATGTGCTTCATCCGCTGATGTGCTTTGGGTTCCTTCACCTGAGCTATGGCACCAGTGCTGTCGCAGTAGAGCAAGACTGGACCATCGAGGGAGGGTGCTACTCCGAGCTCAGTGATGGATTTTCTCAGCCACACAGCTTCATTCGCGGTATCTGATGCTGCGATATACTCCGCTTCACAAACAGAGTCTGCCACAGTATGCTGCTTGGAACTCTTCCAGCAGATGGCTCCATCATTCAGAGTAAAGATATAACCCGATACACTCCTGCTATCATCATGGTCAGATTGGAAGCTGGAGTCTGTGAACCCCACAAGTTTCAGATCTGACTTGCCATAAACCAACCATTGGTCCTTAGTATTTCTCAAATACTTAAGGATGGCTTTAACCACTTTCCAGTGGTTTTCTCCAGGATCAGATTGGTATCTACTCACTACTCCTAGTGAGTATGCCACATCTGGTCTTGTACATGTCATGGTGTACATGATAGATCCCACGGCTGAAGCATATGGGACTCTACTCATACGCTCTCTCTCTTCAGGAGTTGTCGGACAATCCTTCTTAGAGAGAAAAATTTCATGGCCTATCGGTAGATAGCCCTTCTTGAAATTCTCCATGCTGAACCTCTTCAGCACAGTGTCTATGTACATGGACTGGGATAACCCAAGCATTCTTTTAGATCTATCCCTATAGATCTTCATCCCTAGGATGTAGGATGCTTCACCCAAGTCCTTCATGGAGAACTATGATGACAACCAAACTTTTATTCCCTATAGTGCAGGGATGTCATTCCCGATTAAGAGAATGTCATCCACGTACAAGATAAGAAATACCACAACTGGACCATTTGCCCATTTATAGATGCAGGACTCTTCTCCATTCTTAATGAAGCCATACGTTTTGATCACCTTATCAAAATGCATGTTCCAACTCCGAGAAGTTTGCTTCAATCCATAAATGGATCTCTGAAGCTTGCACACCTTGGACTCATCTGTGGATGTAAACCCCTCAGGTTGTATCATATACACCTCTTCGGTCAGCTCTCCATTCAGGAAGGCTGTCTTTACATCCATCTGCCAGATCTCATAATCCAAATGGGCAGCTATTGCAAGCATTATCCGAATGGATATGAGCATTGCCACAGGAGAAAACGTCTCGTCATAGTCAATACCATAATGTTGACGATACCCCTTGGCTACCAGACGGGCTTTATAGGTCACCATCTTTCCGTCTGCGCCCCTCTTCCTTTTGAAGACCCATTTACACCCAATGGGTTTAACCCCTTCAGGTGGGTCAACCAATGTCCATACATCGTTGACCTTCAAGGACTCCATTTCGAATTTCATGGCTTCAAGCCATTTCTCGGAATCAGATCTCTGCATTGCATTCATATAGGTGATCGGATCCTCATTATTCTCATCAAGTTCGATGGGATCACCGTCCCGGACCAAGAAATCGTAGTATCTGTCCGGCTGACGCGGTACTCTACCAGATCGCCTTAATGGTGCAGGTACATTGGGCTTTGAATCTGATCTAATCATATCCGACTCAGGTTCAGCTATTGGTGTCGGTCCTTCTACCTGTTAAACTTCATCAAGTTCAACCTTAGAGGCAACGGTTCCTTCACCAAGGAACTCCTTTTCTAAAAAGATTGCCTTAAGGCTGACGAACTCCTTTTGTTCATCAGCATGGTAGTAAAAATATCCTTTTATCTCCTTGGGGTACCCTATGAATGAGCATTTGTCAGACCTAGGTCCAAGTTTGTCTGTGACTAATCGTTTGACATAGGTCGAGCACCCCCAAACCCTAAGGTGTGAAAGTGCTGGCTTACGTCCCATCCATATCTCATATGGAGTCTTAATTACAAACTTACCTGGAACCCTATTTAACAGATAACAGGTCGATTCGAGTGCATATCCCCAGAAGGATATCGGCAAGCTAGCAAAAACCCATCATGGATCGGACCATGTCTAACAGAGTCCGATTCCTCCTTTCTAACACACCATTATGCTGTGGTGTTCCTGGAGGAGTCCATTGGGAGAGAATCTCATTCTCTCCTAGATATGTGAGAAATTTACTAGAAAGATATTCTCCTCCTCGATCAGATCGAAGAGTTTTAATACTCTTCCCAGTTTGTTTTTCTACTTCACTTCAGAATCGTTTGAACATTTCAAATGAATCCGACTTATGTTTCATTAGATAGACATATCCATATCGGGATAGGTCATCCGTGAAAGTTATGAAGTAAAAATATCCACCTCTAGCACTAGTGCTCATGGGCTCGCATACATCAGTATGTACTAGGCCCAAGAGCTCAGTAGCTCCCTCACCTTTTTTAGTAAAAGGTGACTTGGTCATTTTACCAAGAAGACAGGATTCACAGGTTGAAAGTGATTCACAATCATTGACTTCGAGGATTCCCTCTTGAGTCAACCTGTTTATTCTGTTCTTATTTATATGACCTAGCCTACTGTGCCATAAGTAGATATCTGACACACTATCTAATCTAGGGTGCTTGCCAGTAGAATAGACTCTTATCATGCCTGATCTTTTTGGTCTGGCTCTGCACTGATGTCCTAGCCTGAACTTGCACCTTCTTCATTTTCTTCTTCTTGTTCTTCTTCCCTTTCTCAAAAGGTCGAGAACCAGAAGACGAACCTCCCACTAAGTTCTCCGACTCCTTGTGAAGTTGGTGATCCTTCTCAAAGTTCTGAAGCAACCCCAGTAACCCGTGGTAGTTTACTTTAGGCTTTGTCATTCTATAATGAGTGAGGAATGGGAGATAAGACTTGGACAGTGAGTTCAGTATTGCATCTTTCCCAAGCTGCTCATGCAAGGGAAAGCCGAGCTTGCTCAATCATTCCATCAGCTCGATCATGTACAATACATGATCAGTGACAGAGGCACCATCCCGCATTTTAGCGTTGAAGATGGCACAACTAGTCTTGTGCCTCTCCACATCATCGGGTGTGCCAAAGGCATCCTCCAACACTTGAAGCATGTTCTTTGGCTAAGCCATCTCGAATCTGCGACTGAACTCGTCGCTCATAGCAGCCAGCATGATACAGCGCACCGTGGTCCGGTCACTGAGCCACTTCTGGTAAGTGTCTCTAACTGTTCCACGTGCATTGACAGCTGGCTCCTCAGATACAGGATCCATTATCACATATAGGATCCGTTCATGCTCCAGGACTATCTTCAACTTTCGGTACCAGCTACCGAAGTTGGATCCCACCAACTTATCATTGTCCAACAATGATCGGAGCGATAGGAAAGTGGCCATATTTGCACAAAAGAGAACCATAACCTAATTAGTAATTGATTCATTAAACCTAAAGATTTGGACTTTAATCAAAAGGTTTCTCCCACTATTTTATTCGAATTGGTAGCCTCTACCTCCAATTCGAGGAATTATCCTAATTCCTTAGCGGGTACTAGAATCCACTTAGACTGCACACAAGCCCAACTTTGGTTGGCCAACCCATGTACATCTAGGGGTAGGTTCATAACCAATTGTTTCTCTAAAAAATTTCTAGTAATTTTAATTTTGCCCCAGAAATCTAATCAGTAGGCTTTGGCCTCCACTGTAAGGATCCAGTTAGGTCCAACCATTAACATGATCATACATGGTGTATCTAACCAACGAATGATTAAGCTCAACTTTGGTTGGCTCACCTAACCACCATTAGAGAGACACTTCCAAGTCGTCATCTGATGAGTGATAATTCCATTAGTCAACAAGCACCAGGCCTTTGGGTCTGCAATGATTATTGAGTTAATGGACTCATTATCAAACACCTTAATGGGAGGCTATGACTCAGTTATCTCCATAACTTTGTCATTTTAAGGATCTAATAATTTTAGAAGATTTAAATAATTTAGAGGATGAGGTCAGATGAACCAGCTTATCATGATCCTCCCACTGGCTTCACCAAGTCAGCTTAAGGGAGACCAGGGCTGGTCTAGGAGCACCTAAATCAGTCACACTGATTTACCTAGCTGACATGGGTCAGCTCGAATAGTCAAGTGATCCGATCAAAACATAATTTCACCAAGAGGTCAGGTAAGTTCGATCAGTGGGAGGGTCTGCCAAAGCTTGCCTTAGACACCATCAGAAATGGCCAGGTAAGCGGGCTCCCAATTAAAAACCACCAGTCTGGTTTACCTTAGACACCAACTGGTTTAATTAGTTTTGATTAGATCAACCTAACAGTTCGTGCTAGACCGCTTAGCCAAGAATCAAGTCCATTTGGTTCTCGTTAAAGACATGGACTTGACCAACTACAACTATTGTAATTGATCTAGAGAATCCTTTACCTAATCTAAGACAACAATTGATTAGATTTAGTCAATTCTCTAATTAAGTCCATCTTCAATCTAACCATAGGTCTAACCCAATTAATGGACCTAATTTTTGCTAACCCATTAAACCAATGTGTTATGGTTTGTGTCTTAGGTTCTTCAATTCACAATCCTAGAACCTATTCAAACAACTTCTTAATTCTTAATTAAGTTTTGGGTTGAGGGTTGGGTTTGGCTTTTCAAAAAATAATTTTCATATTTGTAAAATAATTTTACAATATGATTCTACCAACCATATTGCATGTTTGATTCATAATCAAGATGCAAGTGAAATAAACATGAAACTACTTTAGATCTAATCTAAACAGGTTCATGTAATTGAAACAATTTTAACTTTAAACAATTTCTTTGCACAAAAATTATTAACAAAGAGATTTTATTTTAGATTTAAATATTTTTTAAATTTAATAAATCATAAATTTAATCTAGATCATATCTAACAAATTTATGATTAAAGATAGATCTACACAAACTAGGACAACCTTTGCACTGTAAGGGGTAAACCTTACAGCAGGACAACCTTGTAGTTTGTGATTGATCTAAAATTTTAATTTCAGATTTAATAATTATATTATAAATTAGATCTAATCTAAAAAATAATCTAAGCATGTATAAATAATCATATAATAAAGAATCTGGGCTCTGATACCAATTGAAGGAACCAGATCTAGGATTTCAGGGTTAGATCTTGAAATTTTTTCAAGATCATACAGCGGAAGACTAAAATAAATCAAAATTTATTTTCTAAAATCAAAAAATCTTTAGATCTAAGATCCTATTACATGATTATTACATAGTATTAAATCAAAATTTAAAATATATAAATATAGCATGAACTACATGTTGATCATATCAACATGTTTCTATACTACATCTAATGTATGTATTAAACAATAGATCAGATCTATTACCTTGCAAGTTAGACGTTCTAACCTTGTTGATCTGAGTTTGAGGATGATGTTGCAAGCCACACATGCATCCGGCCTCTAGGAGTCATCCACACGAGCCCACGAATCTCGATCAGAAGTCCTGCTTCAGGAAATCAGCACAGTATGCTAGTACTGCGCTGATCCATCTTTGATGGTTGATCAGGTACCTCCTTCTTCTTGATTTGGACTCTTCCAAAGATGAAAAGTAGAAGGAGGAGTTTCAGATCTGAGATGCTCTCAGAAAACTCAAGATGGAGGGAGGAAAGATATGAAAACAAAAATCCTAGAAGAAGACCCTCTTCTTCTTCATATTTTTCTCTCCAGACATCCAAACTTACATCTTTTATATCTCCACGACCCAAAGGTATTTCTCTCTAATTTTTGGATGAAACAAAGGTCTCTCAAATCTCTGACTTCTTCTAAAATTTCACAAAGAAACTCAACTTATATAGAGAGATATAATAGAGTCCTTGTCTAGGTCAAACACCTAGTCAAGGCTTATCCAAACATGGCAAGTTAAGGGACGCCCAACTATTGAGCACCTCCTTCATATTTTTGTGCATGGATCACCAGAAAAGGGTGCACAATATATACCCTAAAAGTCATGAAAATTCCAAAAAAAATTTAGATAAATTCGGTGCAAAATTGAAAGAGTTTTGGATTTCTAAAACTCTATCTCATAGAATTCAAAATCCAAACTTATTCCTTTTAGATTTGATCCAAACCACCTTCTATGTAAGAAAGAAGAGAAGAGACCTTTTGTGAACGTAAGAGAGATCTGGGAGAGGGCTTTTGTCACACAAAATAAGTGAAGATTGGCATTGAATTAAGAGAGAGGGCGTGGAGAAGGCTTATGTGGCGCAAGGTGGAATCCTAGTCTTACTAGGATTCTGTCTTATGACTTGTTTTAATTTGGTTTCCCAAACTAAATCAAATTAAAATTAGATCAACCCAATTAAAATAGGTCTTAACCCAATTAAAAATCTAATTTAATCAGATTAAATTAGATTTAAATCTAATTTAATTTTCTAATCAAATTAGAAATTAGATTGACCCTAGTCCTAGTTGAACTAGGACTAGTTTTTCCTTGCACTTGGCTTATCCAATAAACCAATTGGACTTGATCCAATCAAGCCCAAATTAAATCTAATTAAATTATATTTAATTAGACTTAATCTCAGCCCATTGACTTAATCAAATTAAGCTAATCAGCAATCGAATTGCTAATAGATCCTCGTGTAATACTTACACTGGGTTAAATGTCAATCGTATTGATCATTTAACCCTAGAATGATTCTTAATCGTTGATCAACCATCTGATCGGATCATGAACTCTAATGTGTGTGACCTCATAGGTCCGAACCTAAGCCGGTAGCATAGAAATAAATTTCTATACCAATCGAAGTGACCATCTAGCAATGGTACCCGACGACCGGATAGGTCGAATGTGTAGAACAACATCCTTAGAACCCATACGGATATAGTTTTCATATAATTCATCCCCTTAACCAAAATGATCATAGGACACCCCAAAGTTTAACTATCAACTCTGATCAGGTTGTCCACAGCTACGCCCAGAGTTGTCCCAGAGCTCGTAGGCAGAGAAGTCCGGACCGTAGAGTTTGGTGGAGCTCTCTCCTAGGAAGATTCCACAGCTACGCCTCTCTCAATGTTCCAAAAACTCAAGTGCTGATGGAGATCAGGGAACAGCTGCCAAGGCCAGAAAGGATGCACACACACACCGAGAAATGCAATCCTAACAAGTTCTACCTCTATCATCGTGACCACGGCCACGACACGGAGGAGTGTATTCAGCTCTGAGACGAGATCGAAGAGCTCATCAGACGGGGTCGGCTCAACAAATTCATCCTGTGCCGGCCTGAAGGTAGGGAAGATCGGTCGAGGATCCTACCACAACCAGAGTCGCCAAGGAGGGAAGAACAGCCTAAAAATCAGCCTCCAATTGGGATCATCAACACCATCTCTGGAGGACCTCGGTGGGGAGCAGCCAGTGAATCGGTCGGACCGCCCAAGCGGCAGAGGACTGAAGAATCTATAACCTTTACTGAAGAAGATGCCCAGGGTCATGCCTTTTGGCCTAAAAAATGCAGGGGTGACCTATCAACAGCTGGTGAACAAAATCTTCAAAGAGCAGATCGGCTGCAACATGGAGGTCTACGTGGATGACATGCTTGTAAAAAGTAAATCCTCAATGAACCACATCGCCGACCTTAAGGAGACCTTCAGCACCCTCCGAAAATATAAGATGAAGCTGAATCCAACCAAGTGTGCTTTTGGAGTAACCTCAAAAAAATTCTTGGGCTTTATGGTATCGGGGCACAGGATCGAAGCAAATTTGAAAAAGATTTGTGCCATCCAAAAAATGACAGCCCCAAAGTCAATAAAGGAAGTTCAGTACCTTACTGGGAGAGTAGCAGCTCTGAATCACTTCGTCTCAAGGTCGGCCGAATGGTGCCTACCTTTCTTTCAGACTTTCAAGCAGTCGAAGAACTTCTGTTGGACCACTGAATATCAGCGAACGTTCGAAGAATTGAACAACTACCTCAGCTCACCTCCGCTATTGGCAAAGCCCGAACTTGGAAAGGAGTTGTTCCTGTACCTGACGGTCTCTCCTGTGGCTCCTGCAGTAGTTCTGGTTAAGGAAGAAGTAAAAATTCAACGGTCGATCTACTACATAAATCGAGTATTGAGAGACGTCGAAATCAGATACACTAAGTTAGAGAAACTAACTTACACCCTGTTGATTGCAGCCCGAAGGTTTTGACCTTACTTTCAAGGGCACACCATAACACTGCTCACCGATCAGCCGATTAAGATAGTTCTACATCGAGCGGATGCTTCCAGAAGGATAACGAAATAGATGGTCGAGCTCATGAAATTCGACATCAACTATCGACCTCGATCGATGATAAAAGCCCAGATATTAGCAAACTTCATAGTGGAATGCACTATCCCAGAAGAAGTTGAACTTGAATGAGGTGAAGCTGACAACCCAGGGCTCCAGCCGAACTCCCCTGAGGAAAGAACAGATCTCCCTGATGGTTAGAACATACTATTTAACAGAGCTCGGAGGAGCGGACCTTCTACGATCATGGAATTCGAAAAATTTACGAATGTATTACCGATAACTTTGCCTTAAATAAAAGTTTCATATTCGCATATCTTTTCTTTTGGCATGAGCTTATAATGACAGAGAGTAGCTCCTTCAGACAATCGAAACTAAGTGTGTTAGGAATAAGAGGAGACCCTCATCTCGACACGAACGAAAGCCCGATTATTAAGAGACCGGATGGGGGGAGAGGCCCTCGCAACGGCCCTTATGCGCCCCCACAGCCATGTTAGGAACAGGAGGAGAACCTCATCCTAACATGAGCAAAGTCGAAGACCCGATTATTAAAAGACCGGATGGGGGGAGAGACCCTCGCAACGGCCCTTATGCGCCCCCACAGCCATGTTAGGAATAGGAGGAGAACCTCATCCTAACATGAGTAAAGTCGAAGATCCGATTATTAAGAGACCGGATGGGAGGAGAGGCCCTCACAATGGCCCTTATGCGCCCCCACAACTATTTTAGGAATAGGAGGAGAACCTCGTCCTAACATGAACAAAGTCGAAGACCCGATTATTAAGAGACCGGATGGGGGGAGAGGCCCTCGCAACGGCCCTTATGCGCCCCCACAACCATGTTAGGAACAGGAGGAGAACCTCATCCTAACATGAGCAAAGTCGAAGATCCAGTTATTAAGAGATTGGATGGGGGGAGAGGCCCTCGCAACGGCCCTTATGTGCCCCACAGCCCTGTTAGGAATAGGAGAAAAACCTCATCCTAACATGAGCTGAAATTGACTGTGTCGGGAACAGGAGGAGAACCTCGTCCTGATACAAATGAAGACCTGATCGTTTAAGATCGGATGAGGGGAAAAGCCTCCTCAACGGCTTCTTTACACCCCTACAACCCTGTTAGGAGTAGAAGGAAAACCCTCGTCCAAATGTAAAAAAAAAAAAAGAGAGAGAGAAAAGAGAAAGCGGCGAGCTACGCCAGAGATAAGGAAAAAACGAACTACATCTAAGACACAAGGGACCTCGTGTCAATGAGGAAGAAAATTCTTGTTAAAAATCTTCAATCTCTAAGGGGGAACCCAACACTAGCAGGAGAAAATAGACTTTCTCAAAGTAACGAGAAGTTTAGGCCCTAAGCTCGAACACCGAGAGAAAGCGTCAAATTTGAATGGCCTCGAAAAGACCTTCGATCATGAACAAAAAGGACGAATCAACACGACGATGATCAGGGACCTTCAAACAACATCGACATTGAATAAGACAAAAGGCAAAAGAAGCTCGGTAAACAATAACTCAGAGTAAGAATAGATAAGGTAATGAGAAAATTTCTTTTCATTTCATTAGTAAAGAGTGCATTACAAAAGCCTTTAAAGGCCAAAAAAAAAGAATACATGGAACAAAAGGTAAAAGAAGCTCTACGGAAGCTCGACTTCTTCAGACTTCGGACTCTCGGTTCCAGCCATTATCAGGGATTGCTTTAAGTTTTCAACTTTTTCTTCAAGTTCCTTCTTTCTTAGCAGCATCTTCCGATATATTTGGTGAAACTACCGGCTTTCACCCTCCGATTCCCAAAGCCTCTTCCTCAGAACTTCGGACTCCGCTTCTGCATCTTTGACCACCTGCTGTTCATAGGTCAGCTGAAATTTTAGCCGCTGCAGTTCGGCTTTCTCCTTTCCAAGGGCTACGGACAGTTCTTCCATGGTCCCTCTCAAGGATCGGAGCTCGTCGGAGCCTTGAACCGAAACGGCCTAAGCTCTTTCGGACAACTGCTTCTGAAGGCAAGCAACCTCATCGATCGCCGTCTTGAGCCTCCTTCTGTAGTTGTCTATTTGCCCGCACCAACCGACTCGATAAGTATTGTAATTCGTCTCGGCATCCTGTAGCTGCTTCTGGAGGTTGGAGAATTTCTTCGACCAGTCCCAGCCGTAGTCAGCCTGAGTTGGAAGCCAGGATGAGCTCCCTTCCAATGGGCCGATCTTCTCCCGTGCGACTTCCAACTCGACCTCGAGGGAGCTGATCTTGGAAGTCTGAGTCCAAGATCGATCGCTGGCATGTTTCTGGAGTTCCTCAAGCTCCTTCTCGAAGTTGGCCTTTTTCCGGCTATAGTCCATGAAGTCCTTTTTGTGGAGGTTCCGAAGGTGAGTAACCTCCACGGTGGCTTCCGAATGGCTCTTCCTCAGCCTGTGAAGTTCGTCGTCCATCTTCTTTGATTTCTTCGTTAGGTGACGAACTTTCCTTCTCAAATCCCGGATCATAGACTTCAAAGAAATCCCTTGCGGTAGGGAAAGAGCTTCAGTAGGGCACTGTTGTCGGGAAACAAGAGCGTCACAACGTAAATCATTGCAAGAAAAAAAAAGAAGTAGAAGAAGAAAAAAGAGCTCTCTGTAAAGAGGAATCCGATTTCATTGATTGAATAATTCTTAAGTACAAGAGAAAGAGAAAAAAAATTAAAACAAAGAAAAAGTACAAAATAAGATGTCTCAGACCTCTAGAGCAAAAGTGGAGGAGCTCGGCGCCTCCGGAAGGTCGGTCACGGTAGCTGTGGCAGTTGAAAAGGTCTCAACTGGAGGGAGACCCACAGCAGCTTCGGAAGGTCCAGCTTCATCGTCGAACGCTTCATTTGGGAAGCTGAGGTCGAGTTCGAAAAACTTTTCGACCACCTTCTCCTGGCAAAGCTTGAAGCTTTTGATAAAGACGGCCTGGCCGAACTTGATATTCAGATCCCCCATCTCGGAGGAGGTCTTGAACTCCTCCACTGCTTGGGCCCTTGCCTCCGAGACTAAGATCGGGATCTGCTCCTTCAGCTTGGAGACCTCGACCTCTGCCTTCCTTTTTTCCTCCTCCAAAGCAGCCTTCAGATCCGTCGAACTTTGTTCCTTCTTCTGGAGCGCCTCTTGGTGTGAAAAAATTCAGTGCAGGGGTAAAATGATAATTTTAAATTTTTTTTAAAATTATGATTTTAGAGTAAAAAAATATTAATTAATCTAATTAATTAATATAAATTTATCCAACACTAGGATCTAAATATAATATATAGCATGCATTCATTTAAATTTGAATTTCAAATTCAAACAGTAAACACTTTACTATAATGTGTTCAGAACACAATACCTTGGTACGGATAGTAGATCGCCGCAATCTGATCACTGTCAGGAGAGTCTGATCATCGTGACACAGCCACACAGTATGTCTGGCCTCTGTGGATCATCCATACGAAGCTCCCGGTCTGATCGACTCCTCACGAGTGCTAGCTCGTTGTAAAGCCCTTTTGACGGTCGATGCTGATCGAACTCCTTCGATTGATGTCTGTCGATTCTTTGGACACTCTGAATCATCAACAGACATGCTTGAGAGCATGTTGAAGATCTTCTTAAGATTTTGTGGGCTCACAACACTCATAGATCACTTTCTCACTTCCCGAACCCCAGGCTAAAACTCTAGGGAACTCACTGGAAACCTTGCACCCACTTTTCTTTCTTTTCTTTCTTTTTCTCTTGGAAGGATATGGATTTTCTTCTCATGCACAAGACTTCCTAACGCCCCAAAATTTTTCTCCAAAAATCTTCTTCTTACATGCCCCACTCTTCTCCACCTTTTATAACAACGTCAAACGTCTTATCCAAAAGAAAGGATAAAGATGAGTAATTGCACATTTGAATTCAAATCAAATTTTGAATTCAAATGGATACTAACTCATCCCTTATCCACAAAAGACATGAGGCATTGCTTAAATTGTGCATGGAGTGATTTCATGAGAAACCTTTTCTCATGTAATAAATGGGACGTAAAAAAAGGGATAAGGTGCAAAGATTGATTGCCCATTCAAATTCAAACTTTATTTTGAATTTGAATGGCCAACCAATCATCCTTATCCATTCATATGGCATATTAAAGTGGGGCGTGGAGAGGACTTGGCGTGAGGAAAAAATTCATGAGAAGTTCCTTCTCATGAATTCAAATGGGTGCAATGGAAGTGAGGTGGCGCATGGAGATTGGGTCAAGGTGGTTTAATTATTTAAACCAACCTAATTGAACCAAATAAGTTAGGTCTAATTAGACTAATTTAAACCCAACTAAATTAGACTTAATTAGGCTCAATAAAATCCTAATCAAATCAGAAATTGATTAAGCCCAATTCCTGATCAAATCAGGGACCAAACCATCTCGACGATTAGGTCAACTCTTAACCTAATCGGGACAAACCCAACTGAATCTAATTCAATTGGACTTGATCCAAAAATAATTACTCAATCAAATTGAGTTAATTAGTGATCAAATCACTAATTAAACCTCTCATAAATACTGAGTCTAAATTCGATGGACAATCAGGCATCAGAATTTATCGATATGTAACCCTGATCGAAAAGTCCCAACCAGTGGGACTCTTGACCCCGATATCCATAAAGTGTGGAACTCGTGATCAGAGAATCTTGATTTTCGATCATTGAGTCCCAAATATGTAGGATTCTACATCAGCCATCAGATCAGATAGAAACCTCTAATGTGTGTGATCCCACAGGTTCGAACCTAAACTTGTAGCACAGGAACCAATTCCTGTACTAATCGAAGTGACTATCTAGCAATGGAACCCGATGTCCGGATAGGTCGAAGAGTCGCAATCGCAACACTCAGAACCAACATGAATATGGTTACTATATAATTCATCCTTTTGACCCCTGTGTTTAGGATGACTCAGGATTAAATTTCAATCCTGATCAGATCATCCGAATCGTGCTCAACTCAAACAGTCATGTGACTCCTTACAAGGACTACCCTGGCCAAGGTTTTGCTAAATTGAAACACGACTGTACACAGCTCCTAAACTGGAGTGGTCAATCCCATCTTGACACACGCACCAACAAGTCAAGTACTTGACTACACCCAGCAGCCTTCCGTCACTGAATTAGAAATTCAGGTAGTCCAGTGCCTAAGTGCAGTGAGTTGCTTGCAAGTCACCGTGGCGGTCTTAGGTCGGAGGGACATTTATACTCATATTCCATCGGAGCAAATCTTGACAGCAGAAATAGCTCCGGTGTCAGTCACGTTCAGTACAGATGTACCCTTACATCTCACCTGTATGCCATACCAGTGTCTCCATACTCATTGGTTAAGAGGACAACCAACCTATATGACACACAACGACCTATGCTTGATAAATGTTGTCATCCTTGGTAACAACGTATTATTTGGTCGCAAACAGATTTAAGGACTAAACGACAAATCCTCCTTTGTCGAGTCTAAATAGTCCTAAGGACTTCACCACAACATAGGAGTTTATTAGAAGATGAAACATTTTATGATGAAAAATACCAAAATAATTTTTATTAATTCATAATTCATGTACATATATAAAAATAAGCACAACCATCAACAGGCTGACGATTGGTTTTGGGATACTATTCCCAACAATCTCTCACTTGGCCTAAAGCCAATCAGTGCAGTATCTAATACCAATCTTCGACTTGTAGTCGTCGAACTCCTTCACCGCAGTGGCTTTAGTGAATGGGTCGGTCAGGTTCTTCTTTCTGTCGATCTTCAGAAGGTCGACGTCACCTCGATCCATAATTTTTCGGATGAGATGGTAGCGGCACAGAATATGCTTCGTCTGCTGATGTGCCTTAGGTTCCTTCACCTGAGCAATGGCTCCAGAGCTATCACAATAGAACAGAACTGGACCAACAAGAGAGGGTGCTACTACGAGCTCAGTGATAAATTTCTTCAGCCACAACGCTTCTTTGGCAGCATTTGATGCAGCGACATACTCCACCTCACAAACTGAATCTGCCACAGTGTGCTGCTTGGAACTTTTTCAGCAGATAGCCCCACCATTAAGGGTAAAAATAAATCCCGACACACTTTTGCTGTCATCGTGATCAGACTGGAAACTAGAGTCTGTAAACCCTATAAGTCTCAAGTCCGATTCATCATAAACAAGCCACTGGTCTTTAGTATTTCTTAAATACGTCAGAATGGTTTTAACAACCTTCCAATGATTCTCCCCTAGATCAGATTGGTATCTACTCACTACGCTAGTGAGTATGCCACATCTGGTTGTGTACATATCATGGCGTACATGATAGATCCCACTGTCGAAGCATATGAAATCCTATCCATACGCTCTCTCTCTTGAGGTGTTGTCGGACAATCCTTCTTCGAGAGAGAAATTACATGGCCTATCGGAAGATAGCCTTTCTTGGAATTCTCCATGCTGAACCTCTTCAGCATAGTATCAATGTACGTGGACTGAGATAAACCAAGCAACCTTTTAGATCTATCTCTATAGATCCTCATCCCTAAGATGTAGGAAGCTTCTCCCAGATCTTTCATGGAGAACTGTGACGACAGCCAAATCTTTATTCCCTGTAATGCAGGGACATCATTCCCGATTAAGAGAATATCATCCACATACAATACAAGAAATACTATTACTGGACTATTAGCCCACTTATAAATGCATAGCTCTTCTCCGTTCTTAACGAAGCCATACATCTTGATCGTCTTATCAAAACGTATGTTCCAACTCCGTGATGCCTGCTTAAGTCCATAAATGGACCTCTGTAGCCTGCACACCTTAGACTCATCTGTGGATGTGAATCTCTCAGGTTGTATCATAAATACCTCTTCATCCAGCTCTCCATTTAAGAAAGCTGTCTTCACATCCATCTGTCAGATTTCATAGTCCAGATGGGCAGCTATCGCAAGCATAATCCGAATGGATTTGAGCATTGCCATAGGAGAAAACGTCTCGTCATAGTCTATACCATAACGTTGATGATATCCCTTGGCAACCAGATGGGCTTTATAGGTTTCCACATTTTTGTCTGCGCCTCTCTTCCTCTTGAAGACCCACTTACACCCTATGGGTTTCACTCCTTCGGGTGGGTCAACCAATGTCCACACATCGTTGACCTTCATGGACTCCATTTCGGATTTCATGGCCTCTAGCCATTTCTCAGAGTCGGATCTCTGCATCACATCCATGTAGGTGATCGAATCTTCATCATTTTCATCAAGTTCGATAGGATCGTCATCCCGGACCAAGAAACCATAGTATCTGTCCGGTTGACATGGTACTCTACCAGATCGCCTTAAGGATGCTTGAACAATGGGCTTCGGATCTGATCTAATCAAATCTGATTCAGGTTCAGCAACTTGTGTCGGTTTTTTCACCTGTCGAACTTTATCAAGTTCGATCTTAGAGGCAACAGTCCCTTCACCAAAAAAATTTTTTCCAAAAAGATTGCCTTAAGGCTAACAAATACTTTTTGCTCATCAGCTAGGTAGAAGTAATACCCTTGAGTCTCTTTTGGGTACCCTATAAAATTACACTTGTCAGACCTAGGTCCAAGCTTGTCCGTAATTAAACGTTTAACATAAGCCGGACATCCCCAAACCCTAAGGTGCGAGAGTACTGGCTTACAGTCTATCCATATCTCATATGGCATTTTGGTTACAGACTTACTCAGAACTTTATTTAGAAGGTAACAAGTCAATTCGAGCGCATATCTCCAGAAGAAGATCGGCAGACCAGCAAACTCCATCATGGATCGAACCATGTCCAACAAGATCCGATTCTTCCTTTCAAATACACCATTATGTTGTGGTGTTCCAGGAGGAGTCCACTGAGAGAAAATTCCATTCTCTCCAAGATATGTCAGAAAATCATTGAAAAGATATTCACCTCCTCGATCAGATCGAAGAGTTTTAATACACTTTCCAGTTTATTTTTCTACCTCATTTCGAAATAGTTTGAACATTTCAAATGACTCCGATTTATGCTTCATTAAATAGACATATCCATACCTCGATAGATCGTCTGTGAAGGTTACGAAGTAGAAATATCCACCTTTTGCACTTGAGCTCATGGGTCTACATACATCAGAGTGTACCAGATCCAAGAGTTCACTGGCTCGCTCACCTTTTCTAGTAAAAGGTGATTTGGTCATTTTACCAAGAAGACAGGACTCACAGGTTGGAAGTGATTCACAATCACCTACTTCAAGAATTCCTTCTTGAGCCAACCTGTTTATCATGTTCTTATTGATATGACCTAGCCTACAGTGCCAAAGGTAGACTTTTGACACATTATCTATTCTAGGGCATTTACCGGAGGTTTGAACTACATTAACAGGTTGTGATAGAAAGTAAATTCTATTATTAAGTTGTCCAACAAATATTGTAACACCATTCAAAATGATATTGCAAGCGTTTCTTTTTATTAAAAATTGATAACCGTTCATGACCAAAAGGCCTACAGAAATAATATTTAATAAAAAGCTTGGACAATAATGACATTCACTCAGAATTATATTTCGAGAATTGATTACAAGGTTCATGATTCTTAATGCTAGAACTGGAACTTTGCTTCCATCTCCAACGTTCAGGAATCTCTCGCCTTCATCAAATCTCCTACTGACCTGTAGACCCTGCATCGAATTGCAAATATGATAAGGGCTTCCGGTATCCAATACCCAGATAGTAGTATCATAAATGAAAAAGTTGCAAGGTGTTATCATATAAGTACCTTGCTTCTTCTTCGTCCTGTTCGGGTCCATTGAGGCAATGTATAGAGGATAATTCCTCTTTCAGTGCCCCTGCTTCTTGCAAAAGAAGCACTCTGCCTGGCTCTGATCGGGCTTGCGCTTCTTGGTCTGACCATGTGCAGACATCCCAGCATGCGGTTGTACCTTCTTATTCTTCTTCTTCTTGTTCTTCTTCCCTTTCTAAAAGGATCGACGACCAGAGGAAGATCCTCCCACAATATTTACCGACTCCTTATGGAGCTGGTGATCCTTCTCAAAGTTCTGTAGCAACCCCAACAAGCCGTGGTAGTTTACTGCAGGCTTTGTCATCCGAAAATGAGTAAGGAAGGAGAGGAAGGACTTGGACAATGAATTAAGGATTGCATCCTTACCGAGCTGCTCATGCAGGGAAAAGCCCAGTTTACTTAGGCGCTCAATCATTTCGATCATGTACAGTACATGATCAGTGACTGAGGCTCCATCCCTCATCCGAGCATTAAAAATGGCACAACTAGTTTTGTACCTTTCAACATCGTCAGGCGTGTCAAAGGAGTCGTTCAATATTTGAAGCATCTCCTGTGGCAGGGCGTTCTCGAACCTGCGGCTGAACTCATCATTCATTGCCGCCAGCATAATGCATCGAACGGTGGTGCGGTTGTTGAACCACTTCTGATAAGTATCTCGGACCATCCCTCTAACGTTCGGGACTGGCTCCTCAGGTGCCGGATCCATTACTACATAAAGGATCTGCTTATGCTCAAGGACGATTTTTAATTTTCGATACTAGCTATCGAAATTAGATCCCATGAGCTTGTCATTATCTAATAATGATCAGAGGGATAGGGTAGTGGCCATAGCTGCATAAAGAAAAATCAGACCTCTATTAGTACATAAATTATAAATACTAAAGTCTTGGACTTTAGTCTAAAATTTTTTCCAGTATTTTTACGAACTGGTAGCCTCAACCTCCAATTCGAAGAATTACTTTAATTCTTTAGTGGGTACTAGAATCCACACAAACTAAACACGAGCCCAACTTTGGTTGGTTAGTCCATGTGCATCTATGGGTATGTTCATAACCAGTTGTTTCTCTAAACAACTTCTAGTAATTGATTTTGCCCCAGAACCTAATCAGTTGGCTTTGGCCTCCACTGAAAAGATCTGGTTAGGTCCAACCATTAACATGATTTGATTTGATGAATCGAACCAATAAATGATCAGGCCCGACTTTGGTCAGCCAACCTGACCACCATCAGAAAGACTCAAACCAAATTATCAAATTATGAATGATAATTCCATTAGTCAATAAGCACCAGGCCTTTGGGCCTCCAATGATTATTAAACTAATGGACTTATTATCACTCACTTAATGGGAGGCTATGACTTAGTTATCAATATAACTTAATCATTTATAGAGACCTAATAATTTTTGAGAATTTTATTAAAGGATAGATGAGAAAAAAAAATCCAGCCAATTTCAATCCTCCCACTGACTTCACCAAGTCAGATTAAAAAGGATTTAATTAAAGCTGGCATTAGGAGCACCTAAATCAGTCAAACTGATTTACCTAATGACATGGGTGAGCCCAAATCACCAAGTGATCTAATCAAAACCTAATTCACCAGGTTGGCCAGGTAAGTAAGATCAGTGGTGGGGATAAGCCATTAACTCGTCAGAGATTAAATCACTGCGAGTAGCTCTCGCTTAAAAACCACTGGTCAAACTGCCAAACTTACCTTAGACACCAACCGGTTCATTAGTTTTAATTTGATCAACTTAGTAAATAGGGTTCCACCACGTACCCATGAATTAAGTCCATCTTGGTCTAGTTAAAGACATGGACCCATTCAACTACAACTATTGGAGTTGAGTCTAGAGTATCCTTGATCTAATCTAATTCAACTTTTTATTAGATTTAACCAATTACTCTAATTTAGTCTATTTCTTTAAGCTAACCTTAGGTCTAACCCAATTATGGACCTAATCCATCTAACCCATTGACCCACAAGTTTATGCAATTATCTTAGGTCTTAATTCATAATTCTAGACCTACTAGACAATACTTAATTCTTTTAATTAAGTATTTGGACTGATCGGTCAGGGTTTGGCATTTCGAAAATAATTTTCAAATTTGAAAGGTTTTATTTTCTGTTCACCAAATATATTGACTCATTTCATAAATAGATCAGCACATTTCATAAATAGCAACCCTATTGCTAATTACATAACAGAAAATAACTCAATCAAAATAAACCATGAATATTCCTTTAGATCTAATCTAACACATTCATGATAAATTTCATAATTGAACCTTTACAATTAATTCCTTTCGCAGCTTCATATGCATGGGATATAATTGCAGTAGCACCCCTACCGCCATAGGAGACCCCATCGAATGCGAGGAGAGGGCCTTTAAATCCTGCTTTTCTCCTATGACCGGACGGCCATGGCAACCAACCCAATTCGATTACTTGCTACTTGGATCAAGTATATCTAAATATATCAATTTCAAATTTTAAATTTCAAATTTTAAATTTTGAATTTTAAATTTTAAATAAATTTCAAATTTCAAATTTTAAATTTTCAAATTTTGAATTCTAAATTTTGAGTTTCAAATTTGAAATGTCAACCAAATTTCAAATTTCAAATTTTAAATTTTAAATTTTAAATTTTTAAATTTTGAATTTTGAATTTCGAATTTCAAATTTCAAAATTCAAAATTCAAATTTTGAATTTCAAATTTTTGAATTTTGAATTTCGAACAACTTTCAAATTTCAAATTTTAAATTTTGAATTTCAAATTTAAACTTTTAGATTACAACTTAATCTACGCATGCAAATATATATATCATATCTAAGAACCCGCTCTGATACCATTAGTGGGGAAATTCAGTGCCGGGGTAAAATAGTTGTTGCCCAGCTATGCAACCCAAGAGGGAGGGGTGAATTGAGTTTTTAAAAATTTTAAGCTCAACTAATTACTTATGAAAAGTATTTGTTAAAAGCTTGATGAATGAGAAGAAAGACTTTAAATCAAGATTAATTACCTAAAGTAAGAAAGCAAGGATATAATAAAGAAATAAAGAAAAACAATAAAGCACACCACAAACACAAGGATTTATAGTGGTTCGGTGCCAACCTTGCACCTACATCCACTCCCCAAGCTCCTACTTGGGAATTCCAATCCACTATACTTGTATTCAACCCGAATACAAAACGTCGGAAACTCCGACACTAGCTATCCCAAGCTAGTCCACTTATTTTTCGAGTACAAGCCAACCCAAAATACTTCGATTTCAGGTTCGGATCAACCTTCTCTTGTTTTGGAAACCCTCCAAAATAAGAACAATTACTCACAAAGAGTAAGACATTTTAGAGCACAAGTAAGTACAAGAATAGCTCCTTAAATGAGCGAATATAACAATAAAAATACTTTACTCAAATGAAGAATCCCCTTTTGGATTTCCTCAAGGTGGATGAAGAGTTGAATGAACGCTTGAGAAGAAGATGAACTTTGATTGAAGACTTCTTGAAGGCTTTGAAAGAGCTCTTGATCAAGGTTGAACAGTTGGCTTGAAAAACCCTCTCTTTGAATGCTCTTGAATGCCCTTTTGAACGCTCTTGCTTTTCTCTTTCACAATCTCTCGTGTATATTGTAGATTCCTTGTCTCTCTCGTGTGGATTGTGGATCTCTTTTCTTTTTCTCTCGTGTATATCGTTGATCACAGTTTCTCTCGTGTAGATTTTGGATCCCCTCTTTTTCTTTCACCTTTTGAAACCTTTTATAGCCTTAAGAAATAAGGAAAAATATTTTAGGCAGAAAAAGAGCCGTTAGAGCATTTTAAGGGAGCATAAAAGGCAATTAAAATGGGCAAAAAACTAGCCGTTGCGGACGATTTCCGTCGCAGGGGTCGACTCATGAGTCGACTCATGCTTCAGGAGTCGACTCATGAGTCGACTTCTGTTGCAACAGCCAGAATTGTGGTTTCTGGATTTTTTTGGCCCAAATCAGCAGAGGTCGACTCATGAGTCGACTCATGCCTTGTGGGTCGACTCATGAGTCGACTCACAGGTCGTGCCAAGCCAAAAAACCAGCGTGCCAAGGAAAATTTTTGCGTGTCAATCAGCTCATTGTGCCATGAGTTGACTCATGAGTCGACTCATACACTTCAAACATTCATATCTTCAAAAATATAAGTCCAAATACAATGAAATTTTCACCAATAGATTACAAATCATTTATTCTACCAAATGATACTATCAAATTAGGATTTTAGTAAAATTACGATTTTATCCCTAAAGAGCATACAGACTTTTTCAATTTAAAAATATTTGTATCCCTTCAATCTGCTTTGTAATCATCAAAATCAATCTAGGAGCAACAATCTCCCCCTTTTTGATGATAACAAAATATTTGAACAAAAGCATTTATGTGAATCAATAATTTCAAAAGAATGCATTATAGGTGTACATGCTTGAAAAGAGTATGATTCTTTTGGCATGTGATATAAATGATCATATGCAAGAATAGTTTGCTCATTTGCTTAAAGATTTGAAGATATGCTCATTGGATTATGTGATTTTGGTGTTAGAGCGGAAAACTTGTTTTTGTTATCAGAGCAAGCTGTATTTTGAAAATTTGCTCATTCTCATTTGATTTTAGTTTTAGCATCAGAGCAAAAAATAATTATATGCTTTTACAAAAAATAATTATGTGTGCCAAAGCATGTTTAAGAGTTGATTTGAAAAGTGTATTAGATCATTTTGAGTTTAAGATGTATCAGAGCAAGAGAAAAATAAATTTTGAAATGTATCAGAGCAAGAAAAATAATTTTACAATGTTATTAGAAAAAATTTTACAATGTATCAGAGAAAATTTTACAATGTATCAGAGCAAGTTAAAAAAATTTTAAGATGTATCAGAGTAAGTTAAATTTCTTAAGATGTATCAAGGTAAATAAAATTTCAAAAGATATATCAGAGCAAGTTAGAATTTTGAAGTATATCAGAGCATATTTAAATTTTTTAAAGCAAATCAGAGCATATGTAAAGAAGTAATTTAAAAGTTACTTATTTGCATCATATTTAGCATTTTACTTTTGATATTGTTCTTTAAATTTTCCAATTCATTCATTAATTTCTCATAATTTGTAGTTTTGCTTTTGATGGATTGCTTTTTCTTTAATTGCTCATAATTTATGGTTTTGCTTTTGTTGGATTGCTTTTTGTTTAATTTCTCCCCCTTTTTGACATCATCAAACATGGTTAACTCCTCCTTTTTCTGAAATATTCTTTAATTTCTCCCCCTTTAGAGTTTATCATAGATGTTTGCTCCCCCTTAATACAGCAATTATTAACAGCAAACAACAACAAAGAGAAGACAATATTTCAACAAGGAGAATATATATAACCAAAATATGATCGACATCATTACAAAAGGTAGAAATATAAGTAAAAGATGATACCATAAAACCATAATTGTTTCAATACATAGTTCATAATATAAAAGTCAACCAGCTAATTGTCAATACATTGCCCCAAAATACAGATCCTAGAACAAGACACTAACACCTAGGATCTAGTAATGATCAAGACAAGTCATGGATCGGAGTCATCAGATATGGGATGAGAAGCTGATGGATCAGAAGTGCGTCTTCTACCCCGTCTGCCTCTGGCACGAGCAGGAGAGCGAGATGAACTGGGAGGCTGAGAACGCTGAGAGGCTAAGGACTGAACAGAAAGGGTGAGTCTAATGGAATCAAGTACGTTCAGTGCTCTGGAAACAGACTGAAGTAGAGCAGTGAACTGAGTGGTTGCATGCTCACTCGATCCTCGGATCTCTTTCCTCAGTAACTCATATCCACCCTCTAGTGCTCCTCTGAGCCTGCCAGCCTCTGCAGTGAGGTCTGTGACCTCAATAGTTGACTCCTGTGGCTTAGGATGGGCCAAAGCAAGGACTTGCCCTTGCAAGTCAAGAACTCTGCCAGTCAGTCTCCAGACGGTGTCCTCAAGCTGCTGAATCCGGATGGACTGATCTGATATCATCTGAAACACAGTGGAGATGTGGGGAGTCATGGTCTGATCAGAAGAAGTGGCTCCTGGTGCAAAAGTAGTACTGCTCCACTGGCTAGACAGCAAAGAAGCCACACGCTGTGATATCTGCTCGATCTGATCGTCAGTCAGTCTGAACTCTGATTGAGGTGCTCTGCTCTCTGGCTGATACACTGGTGTGGGCATCCTAGTAAACTCTGAAGGGCCAGTCTCTGTATCAGGAATGAACTGGATATTTGGTGATGCTGCCCTGAAGTCATGGATAGGAGATGATGGACCTTCTTCTTCAGCTCTGTCTTCAGTTCTGTCTTCAGCTCTCTCCTCAGCTCTCTCCTCAGCTCTTTCTTCAGAGCCCTTGATCCAACCACCATCAGTCTTTGTAAATCCCATTCGGTGCAGGGTGTGTTGGTTGAAAGTGTCCACATGAGAGAGCTTAGTAGAAGCCTCCCCCTCACAGCTAACTCCAAACCTCCTATATACTCTAGTAAGGGCCATACCATAAGGCAAGTGTGCCTTGGATCTGTTCAAAGTCTCTCTCATGGCCTCTATCATAAGTGCAGGGAGGTTCAGGGGGGTCTGAGTGATGACATGAAACATGATACAAACATCTCTGCTGGAAAGTAAGTCATGCCTACCACTCCTAGGAAAGAAGAGCTTCATTACCATCTGATGCAGGATCCTCATCTCAATGGACAAAATCTTTGCTTCCAATTTGTTTAAACTCCCTGAATAAGTTTCCCCTAGAATAACTCTGATCCCCTCTTCTTTTACTGGGAGTTCCATATAGGAGTAACCCTCACTAGGCAACTGAAGTATTTCTCCCAAAATACTAGAATCCAAGCAAATATCAATACCCTTGACTGTTGAAGTCACTGACCCATTTCCATAATGTAGATTCTGGTAGAATTCTCTAACTAGGTCAACATAGGTGACTTCCTTAAGGGAGCAGTAGAAATCCCATCCTTGATTTTTAATCTTAGTTGCAAATGTAAAACCCTCTTTTTCAAAGAACCGAAAATCTATATTCTTCCCGATTTCAACTTTTCTATCAGAAAGAGGATTCTTACTGGGGCTTAGGAAGGATTGAGGGGGACCTTGAGCAGATACTGAAGCTGGAGTGGGAGTAGTGGAAGACTGACCAGCTTGCCTTTTCTTTCGGACAATTTCTTCAGGCTCACGGACTGACTTTCTTCTTTGGGGAAGCTTCATCTTTGGAGCCATATTCACTACAGTAGCAGACAAGAAGACTTGGAGGAACAAGTGAATGAGTGGAGGAGGGATCACAAGAGAGTGAAGAGGGATTTTGGTGAAGAAAAGAAGTGGATTTGGAAAGAACGGTGGAGTGCTAGAGCACGCTCCAACCGTGCCAAACAATGAGAGAAAGCACAAAAAATCCCTTTCCAAGGTGGCGATTTTTGGTGGAGAGGAGGAGGGAGAAATGCCTCGAACTAGATCCTTGGATTTGGAGCAAAAGGAATTGGAGAAGTCGGCTTTTGGAAGGAGGAAGATGAGAGGATGAGTCGTCTCACGAACAGAATCCCGTATAAAAACAATGAGCCCGTGGGAAGTTTGAGGAAATAACAAGTTTGCCATTGAGTCGACTCATGGGGGTCGACTCATGAAGTTCAAAAATTCAAAAAAAATATGAATAAATTCCAAAAAATTTTGAAATTTTGGGAGAAGGAGTTTTGCTCAAAGATAAGTTTTTAGAATGATAAACTTGAGCTTTTGGGTCTAGGATAGATGTTGGAAATTGAGCTCTAAGAATTAATTCTTGGAAATTGAGAAAAATTTAGGCATATGGATCTAGAATTCCTAAATTTCTCCTAATTTCACAGAATCTATCCTCACTAAGGGCCTTTGTAAAGATATCAGCTAATTGAGTTTCAGTGCAAACATATTCAAGAATTATATTTTTGTTTTGAACATGTTCTCTTATAAAATGATGTCTTATTTCAATATGTTTGGATCTTGAGTGTTGAATTGGATTTTTAGATAGATTTATGGCACTTGTGTTGTCACATCTTATTGGTGTTTCATTAAGTTTGATTCCAAAGTCTTCGAGTTGTTGCTTAATCCACAAGATTTGAGCACAACAACTTCCGGCTGCAATGTATTCGGCCTCAGCCGTAGACAGTGCCACCGAATTTTGTTTCTTGCTAAACCATGAAATTAGGTTAACTCCAAGAAATTGGCAAGTTCCACTTGTGCTTTTTCTATCTAATTTACATCCAGCAAAATCAGCATCTGAATATCCTAATAAATCAATTTGTGAGTCCTTAGAGTACCATAACCCTAGAGTTTTACCATTTAAGTATCTAAGGATTCTTTTAACAGCATTCAAATGAGATTCTTTAGGATTAGATTGATATCTAGCACATAAACAAACACTAAACATGATATCAGGCCTACTTGCAGTTAAATATAATAATGAGCCAATCATACCTCTATAGTATTTTAAGTCTACACATTTACCTTCATCATCCTTGTCAAGCTTACATGAGGGACTCATTGGTGTGCCAATTGGTTTGCAGTTCTCCATTCCAAATCTTTTGAGTAGTTCCATGGCGTACTTGCTTTGGGTGATGGAGATTCCCTCTTTTGATTGTTTGATTTGGAGTCCGAGGAAGAAGGTGAGTTCTCCCATCATGCTCATCTCGAACTCCCTCTGCATAAGCTTAGCAAAGTCTTGACAAAGGGATTCATTAGTAGACCCAAAAATTATGTCATCAACATAAATTTGTATAACTAGCATATCATTTTGATTTCTTTTAATAAAGAGGGTTGTATCTATATTACCTCTTGAAAAACCATTATTTAGTAGAAATTTGCTTAGCCTATCATACCATGCTCTAGGTGCTTGTTTTAATCCATATAAAGCTTTATTTAATCTAAAGACATGATTAGGAAAAGCATGATTTTCAAATCCAGGAGGTTGTTCTACATATACTTCTTCAGCAATATATCCATTTAAAAATGCACTTTTAACATCCATTTGAAATAATTTGAATTTCATAAAGCAAGCATATGCAAGTAGAAGTCTAATAGCTTCTAATCTAGCAACAGGTGCAAAGGTTTCATCAAAATCAATTCCTTCTTCTTGATTATATCCCTTAGCAACCAGTCTTGCTTTATTTCTAATTACATTTCCATGCTCATCTAATTTGTTTCTAAAGACCCATTTTGTGCCAATTATTGAAAAATTTTTAGGTCTTGATACTAAGGTCCAAACATTATTTCTTTCAAATTGATTAAGTTCCTCTTGCATTGCATTAATCCAATTATGATCATTTTCAGCTTCTTCAAAAGTTTTAGGTTCAAGATGAGATACAAAAGCACAATGATTAACTACATCTCTAAGTGAAGAACGGGTTTTTACCCCATGCATAGGATCACCAATAATTAACTCCTTAGGGTGGTTGTGAACATACTTCCATTCCTTGGGTAGGTCATTTGTACCTTGAGGTTGTTCTTGAATTTCTTCACCTCTCTCATCTTGTTCGTCTTCTTGATCCTTGTCTTCTGGAGTTGCTGAATCTTTCAGAGTGATCTCCTTCATACCTTCTATTAGTGGATCTGCATCATCAACACCCTCATTCTTCCTTGAAGGAAGATCGTTAGATTCATCAAAAACAACATGTATGGACTCCTCAACTACTAAAGTTCTTTTGTTGAAAACTCTAAATGCTTTACTAGTGGAGGAGTAACCTAGAAAGATTGCTTCATCTGATTTTGCATCAAATTTACCAAGTTTTTCTTTGCCATTATTTAATACAAAACATCGGCAACCAAAAATATGAAAATATGCAATATTTGGTTTTCTTCCTTTCCAAAGTTCATAGGAGGTTTTCTTTAAAAATTGTCTAATCAAAGTACGATTTAAAATGTAACATGCTGTGTTAATTGCTTCCGCCCAAAAATATCTTGAAAGGTTACTTTCACAAAGCATGGTACGGGCCATTTCTTCTAAGGTTCTGTTTTTTCTTTCAACTATCCCATTCTGTTGGGGTGTCCTAGGAGCAGAGAAGTTATGGCCAATTCCATTTTCATCACAAAAATTTTTAAAATTTTGATTTTCAAATTCAGTTCCATGATCACTTCTAATATTTTGAATTGAAAACCCTTTTTCATTAGTGACTTTTCGGTGAAATTTAGTGAAAATATGAAAAGTTTCATCTTTGTGTGCCAAAAAGAAAACCCAAGTAAAACGAGAGTAATCATCTATAATTACAAAGCCATATCGTTTTCCTCCTAGACTAGTGGTTCTAGTTGGTCCAAATAAGTCCATATGTAAGAGCTCTAAAGGTCTAGAAGTTGAAACAGTATTTTTGGATTTAAATGAAACTCTAGTTTGTTTACCTAATTGGCATGCATCACAAATTCTATCCTTTTCAAAATTCTGTTTTGGCAAACCAAGAACTAATTCTTTCTTAATTAATTTTGAAAGAGAATGCATGCTAATCTGTGCAAGTCTACGATGCCACAGCCAACTAGTCTCATTAACTTTAACATTCAAGGATACTAGGCATTGCATGTCTAATTTGGCTAAATCATTCAAATCTACCATATAAACATTGCCATGCCTATGTCCTATAAATTTAATGCCATCGTTAATAGGACTAGTCACAATGCAAACAGATGATTCAAAAATAACTTTATACCCTTTATCACAAAATTGACTAATGCTAAGTAAGTTATGCTTTAAACCTTTAACTAACAAAATATTTTCAATGTATTTGGAGGGAGTGATACCAATGTTACCTATCTCGATGATCTTTCCTTTGTCATTATCTCCAAAGGTGACCATCCCTCCATCCTTAGCATCAAGCGTGATGAATTGTGATTCATCACCAGTCATGTGTCTCGAGCATCCACTGTCAAGATACCATTTTCTGTTTCCTCCTTGGGATGCTAGACACACCTGCAAGCAAAGGTCAAGTTTCTGTCTTAGGTACCCAAGCTTTCTTGGGTTCTTTTAGGTTAGTCATAATAGTTCCTTTTGGAACCCATATTTTCTTTATAGTTGTGTTTGCAGATTTGTTAATAAGGCATGTGTATGATTTATGTCCTATTCTACCATATTTGAAACAAGTAATATTTGTAGACTTGTTACTTGAATAATTTACATAAATATTCTTCAGAAATTTTTGTTTCTTCAAGGGGTTATAGCCAAGTCCAGCCTTATCATATACAGCTTTTTGATTATCAAGAATCATATTTAGTTTGTTTGAACTTAAGGTGAACTTATCTACTATAGGTTTCAGCTTGTTAATTTCATTCTTTAAGCTTTGATTTTCTTGAATCAAGGTGGATTTTTCAATTGAAAGATTTTCAGCTTGTTTCACTAAGGACTGATTTTTCAATTTCAGTTCTTTGTTTTTCATCCCTAGTTTTTTTAATTAATCAATTAAATCATAGAATGCTTCATGCAATTCTTCAAAAGTAAATTCACTAGGGGATTCAGAAGTTACCTCATTTTCGTGTGCCATAAGGCACAGGTTGGCTTGTTCTGTTGAGATTTCCTCATCAGAGCTTGAGTCATCACTCGCACTCCAAGTCGCCATCATTGCTTTCTTTTTGAACTTTTTGGGACCTTTCTTCAGTTGTGGACATTCGGATTTGAAATGTCCCAGCTTCTTGCACTCGTAGCATATAAGGGGTTGATCTTTCGCTTTGCTTTGTTCTCCTTTTGTGAATGACTTCTTTCTCATTCTCTGTTTTCTTTTTCTTAGAAACTTCTTAAATCTCCGGGTGATGAGTGCCATCTCTTCATCCTGTTCTTCATCTTCAGTGTCATCCGTTTCATCATCAGGCGAAGCTGTGGATTTGAGGGCAATGGTTCTTTTCTTTTTGACTTCATCCTCTTGATGTTGCTTCATGCTAAGTTCATGAGTCATCAAGGATCCAAGAAGCTCTTCTAGAGGTAGAGTGTTCAAGTCCTTTGCTTCTTGGATGGCAGTCACCTTGGCTTCCCAAGTTCTTGGTAATGACCTGAGAATCTTCCTTACAAGCTCACTGTTAGTATAAGATTTGCCAAGACTCTTCAAATCATTAATTATATCAGTAAAATGAGTGAACATAGCAGTTATGGACTCATCATGCTCCATTTTAAACAATTCATATTTATGCACAAGCATGTTTATTTTAGACTCTTTTACTTGATTTGTTCCCTCATGGGTTACTTCTAACCTATCCCATATTTCTTTAGTAGATGCACAAGTAGAAATGCGATTAAATTCATTTGCATCTAGTGCACAATAAAGAACATTCATAGCTTTAGCATTTAATTATGCCAATTTCTTATCAACCTCATCCCATTCTTTCTCGGGTTTGGTTGACTCCTCACCATCTATAATCTTGGTGAGTGTGTGAGGACCGTTCACTATGATACTCCACATATCATAGTCGAGTGCTTGTATGAATATCTTCATCCGAGCTTTCCAATAGGTGTAATTAGACCCATTGAAAAGTGGAGGTCGGTTTGTAGATTGCCCCTCGGCTAGAGAAGTACCGACATGGGTTGCCATAGATCTTTGGCTCTTTGATTGTTAGATCAAAGAAGGGCTAGAGCATCGGGTTCTGATACCACTTGTTGCCCAGCTATGCAACCCAAGAGGGGGGGTGAATTGGATTTTTAAAAATTTTAAGCTCAACTAATTACTTATGAAAAGTATTTGTTAAAAGCTTGATGAATGAGAAGAAAGACTTTAAATCAAGATTAATTACCTAAAGCAAGAAAGCAAGGATATAATAAAGAAATAAAGAGAAACAATAAAGCACACCACAAACACAAGGATTTATAGTGGTTCGGTGCCAACCTTGCACCTACATCCACTCTCCAAGCTCCTACTTGGGAATTCCAATCCACTATACTTGTATTCAACCCGAATACAAAACGTCGGAAACTCCGACACTAGCTATCCCAAGCTAGTCCACTTGTTTTCCGGGTACAAGCCAACCCAAAACACTCCGATTTCAGGTTCGGATCAACCTTCTCTTGTTTTGGAAATCCTCCAAAAACAAGAACAATTACTCACAAAGAGTAAGACATTTTAGAGCATAAGTAAGTACAAGAATAGCTCCTTAAATGAGCGAATATAACAATAAAAATACTTTACTCAAATGAAGAATCCCCTTTTGGATTTCCTCAAGGTGGATGAAGAGTTGAATGAACGCTTGAGAAGAAGATGAACTTTGATTGAAGACTTCTTGAAGGCTTTGAAAGAGCTCTTGATCAAGGTTGAACAGTTGGCTTGAAAAACCCTCTCTTTGAATGCTCTTGAATGCCCTTTTGAACGCTCTTGCTTTTCTCTTTCACAATCTCTCGTGTATATTGTAGATTCCTTGTCTCTCTCGTGTGGATTGTGGATCCCTTTTCTTTTTCTCTCGTGTATATCGTTGATCACAGTTTCTCTCGTGTAGATTTTGGATCCCCTCTTTTTCTTTCACCTTTTGAAACCTTTTATAGCCTTAAGAAACAAGGGAAAACATTTTAGGCAGAAAAAGAGCCGTTAGAGCATTTTAAGGGAGCATAAAAGGCAATTAAAATGGACAAAAAACTAGCCGTTGCGGACGATTTTCGTCGCAGGGGTCGACTCATGAGTCGACTCATGCTTCAGGAGTCGACTCATGAGTCGACTTCTGTTGCAACAGCCAGAATTGTGGTTTCTGGATTTTTTTGGCCCAAATCAGCAGAGGTCGACTCATGAGTCGACTCATGCCTTGTGGGTCGACTCATGAGTCGACTCACAGGTCGTGCCAAGCCAAAAAACCAACGTGCCAAGGGAAATTTTTGCGTGCCAATCAGCTCATTGTGCCATGAGTTGACTCATGAGTCGACTCATGCACTTCAAACATTCATATCTTCAAAAATATAAGTCCAAATACAATGAAATTTTCACCAATAGATTACAAATCATTTGTTCTACCAAATGATACTATCAAATCAGGATTTTAGTAAAATTACGATTTTGTCTCTGAAGAGCATAAAGACTTTTTCAATTTAAAAATATTTGTATCCCTTCAATCTGCTTTGTAATCATCAAAATCAATCTAGGAGCAACAATAGTAATTTTAAATTTTTTTTAAAATCATGATTTTATAGTGAAAAAATATTAATTAATCTAATTAATTAATATAAATTTATCCTACACTAGGATCTAAATATGATATATAGCATGCATTCATTTAAATTTAAATTTCAAATTCAAACAGTAAATACTTTACCGTAATGTATTCAGAATACAATACCTTTGTGCGGATAGTAGATCGCCGCAATCTGATCACCATCGAGAGAGTCTGATCATCGTGACGCAGCTACACAGTATGTCTGGCCTCTGAGGATCGTCCACACGAAGCTCTCGATCAGATCGACTCCTCACGAGTGCTAGCTCGTTGTAGAGCCCTTTTGAAGGCTGATGCTGATCGAACTCCTTCGATCGATGTCTGTCGATTTTTTGGATACTCTGGATCATCAACAGATATGCTTGAGAGAATATTGAAGATCTTCCTGAGATTTTGTGAGCTCACAATACTTGTAGCTCACTTTCTCACTTTCCGAACCCCAGGCTAAAACTCTAGGGAACTCACTGAAAACCTTGCACCCACTTTTCTTTCCTTTCTTTCTTTTTCTCTTGGAATGATATGGATTTTTTTCTCATGCACAAGACTTCCTCACAACCCAGAATTTTTCTCCAAAAATCTTCTTCTTACACGCCCCACTCTTCTCCTCCTTTTATAACAACGTCAAACGTCTTATCCAAAAGAAAGGATAAAGATGAGTAATTGCATATTTAAATTCAAATTAAATTTTGAATTCAAATAGATACCAACTCATCCCTTATCCACTAAAGGCATGAGGTGTGGCTTAAATTATACATAGAGTGATTTCATGAGAAATCTTTTCTCATGTAATAAATGGGACGTAAAAAAAGGGATAAGGTGCAAAGATTGATTGCCCATTCAAATTCAAATTTTATTTTGAATTTCAATGGCCAACCAATCATCCTTATCCATTCATATGGCACATTAAAGTGGGGCATGGAGAGGGCTTAGCATGAGAAAAAAATTTATGAGAAGTTTCTTCTCATAAATTCAAATGGGTGCAGTGGAAGTAAGGTGGCGCATGGAGATTGGGTCAAGGTGGTTTAATTATTTAAACCAACCTAATTGAACCAAATAAGTTAGGTCCAATTAGACTAATTTAAACCCAACTAAATTAGGCTTAATTAGGCTCAATAAAATCTTAATCAAATTAGGAATTGATTAAGCCCAACTCCTGATCAAATCAGAGATCAAACCATCTCGACGATTAGGTCAATTCTTAACCTAATCGGGTCAAACCCAACTGAATCCAATTCAATTGGACTTGATTCAAAAATAATTACTCAATCAAATTGAGTTAATTAGCGATCAAATCACTAATTAAATCTCTCATAAATACTAAGTCTAAATTCGATGGGCAATCAGGCATCAGAATTCATCGATATGTAACCTTGATCGAAAAGTCCCAACCAGTGGGACTCTTGACCCCGGTACCCATAATGTGTGAAACTCATGATCAGAGAATCTTGATTCTCGATCACTGAGTCCCAAACATGTAGAATTCTACATCAGCCATCAGATCAGATAGGAACCTCTAATATGTGTGACCCCACAGGTTCGAACCTAAGCCGGTAGTACAGGAACCAATTTCTGTACTAATCGAAGTGACCATCTAGCAATGGTACCCGACATCTGGATAGGTCAAAGAGTCACAATCGCAACACTCAAAACCTACATGAATATGGTTACTGTATAATTTATCTTTTTGACCTCTATATTTAGGACGACTCAAGGTTAAACTGTCAACCCTGATCAGATCATCCGAATCGTGCTCAACTCAAATAGTCCTGTGACTCCTTACAAGGACTACCCTAGCCAAGGTTTTGCTAAATTGAAATACGACTGTACACAGCTCCTAAACTGGAGTGGTCAATCCCATCTTGACACACGCACCGATAAGTCAAGTACTTGACTACACCTAGCAGCCTTCCGTCACTGAATTAGAAATTCAGGTAGTCCAGTGCCTAAGTGCAGTGAGTTGCTTGCAAGTCACCGTGGTGGTCTCAGGTCGGAGGGACATTTATACCCATATTCCATCGGAGCAAATCTTGACAGCAGAAATAGCTCCGGAGTCGGTCACGTTCAGTACAGATGTACCCTTACATCTCACCTGTATGCCATACTAGTGTCTCCACACTCATTAGTTAAGAGAACAACCAACCTATATGACACATAACGACCTATGCTTGATAAACGTTGTCGTCCTTAGTAACAACGTATCATTTGGTCGCGAACAGATTTAAGGACTAAACGACAAATCCTTCTTTGTCGAGTCTAAATAGTCCTAAGGACTTCACCACAACATAAGAATTCAATAGAAGATGAAACATTTTGTGTTGAAAAATATCAAAATAATTTTTATTAATTCATAATTCATGTACATATACAAAAATAAGCACAACCGTCAACAAGCTGACGATTGGCTTTGGGACACTATTCCCAAACTTGGAGACTCATGACTTCGGCGACCTTCTCCTTAAGATGGACAGCCTCAGCCTGGCGACCTTCCTCTGCCTGGGTTGCTTCCTTCTTTATATTTTTCATCACCTCGATGTTGGTGATGAGTTGGTATCCAATCTGTAAGAGCGGTCAGAAAGTCAATATGAAAGCTAAGGAATGAACTAAGTGAAGAAGCAAAAGGAAGAAAAAAGTAAATCGGCCTACCTCAAGAAAGGACCCAAAAGAGTCCCAAACTCGCTGTTCAGGATCGACATGGACGATCCTGTAGACGATCTCAGACAAAATGCATCCGTCGACCAATCTTTTTATTAAATTCCTGTTGTTGAAGAGATTCTCCTCCGGATCCTCTTCGGAGCCGTTGGACCCTTCGATGGCAGCCCTGCTGCTGCTGATCTTGTGGGCCACCGTCTTCTTCCTTCTCTTCCTTTCAGCCCCCGATGCCTCCTCGGGATGAGACTCTGGAGTGGAAACCTCGACCGGAGGGCTTCTTGAAGAAGCTCAGGGGACTGCGGGCTCGATGTCGAAGGGGGCATCAACGACAATGGCCGCCTGGGCAAGCACGGTCGAGCTTGTCTCCTCTACCCTCGCCTTCTTTGCCGACCCAGAAGTTGTGGCGCCTTTCCTCTTGTGGGCTTTGTGACCCTTGGCTAATATCTGAGCTACGTCTGTATCCATATCTGCAATAAAAAAAGATCGGCACAACTTAGAAACAGAATAAGAGAAAGAGGAAGCAGCGAATGACTTGAGAAAGAAAAAATACCGGCAAGGTTGAGAGGACTCAGGCCGACATTAATAAAAGTTGCTCCTTCAGAAGGTCAGGGAGGAGAGGAGCTGGATAAGTCTTAAGTTTATTGGAGGCTTCAAGGTCATCCTTTCTCAGGCTAGAAGTCTGACGGACGGAGTCCCTCAGGGAGCCCCAGGGGACAACCCCAGCATCAGGGTCGGGCATCTGACGTAGAAGTACCTTTACTTCCAGTTGTGGATAGAAGAGGGGGCACCTTTCAGCAACCCCTTTCTACCGAACTGGGGGGAGAAGTACTACCAGTCCTTTGCCAAAGGGTGACGCTTAAAGGTATAAAAGTTTCTAAACAAGGGAAGAGTTGGCCGAACTTCAGCTAAATGATAGAGGGAAAAAATCCTATCAGAAACCTAAAGGAGTTCGACGCTGCAGAAACCAGAGAAATGTTTAAAAAATGAAAAAGAGCAACAACAAAAGGTGGGAGTGAAAGTCGAAGCCCAGCGTGGAAGGCTTCCTGGTATAAACAAAAGCGACCAGGGGGAGGGGCGCTAGCCCGGTCAGTTGGCCCGGGAAGCTCAAGCTCATACTCCGGAGGAATCCCGTCCTGAATTCTAATCAGCGAGAGTTCGTCCGAGGTCAAAGAGCTGGGAATGATATCTGGTACAAAGATCAGACGAGGTTCGATCCTAAGTATGGGTTCATATACAGTACTAGGATTTTGGGGGGCTGGAGCTGACGAACATCTAAAACCGCTAGAGGAGGAAGTGTTGGAGGATATTTTGAATCAAATAAAAATTTCAGAAAAATTGAGAAAAATAGGAAACAAGGCGCTCGCAGAGAAACTGAACGGGCGAAATGTAGAGGAGGAAAAATGGAAGAACAGCAAGAAAAAGAAGGGTTCCGAAACTAACCTAGACTGGTCCGAGAGGTGCAGGAGGGCAGCAAAGGCGATGGAGGTCGACCTGAAGGGCGCCTAAGATCGAGAGAGATGTCGGAGGAGGACGAAGCTCTCGAGGAAGAAGAGGGGACCGAAGAAAAATCTCAGGCAAGGTGAAACCCCTGAAGGAGGGGGACGGGTTTAAATAGACCTCAGGGTCCGGTGCAATAATGATTGCAGATCTCTTTTGGCTGACCTACAACCGCCACATGTCCCACTCGTCGTGGCAGACGGCTGACGATTGACAGAATCATTATTACACCATACCTGGAGCAACGCTCCAGCAGAAATTTTGAAAAAATCTTTTCGGATCGCCTCGATTTGAAAAGACTCCAGCACCGACACGCCAAATGCCAAAATATCTGAAAACAATCGAGTACGAAATTCAAGGGGGGCAACTTCGACTATGAAAATTTTTCTGTACTTTCTTTATTCAAAACCCGAACTCGAAAGTAGGGGGATTAGTATTGGGTATAAAATAACCCCAGTCGAAGTTCGTAAGAGGCCAACCCTCCCAGGACTCTTCTAGCTTCCGACCTTGTGCGGCGTCTTTCTGAACTCCTCCAGCCATTTGAGCTTCTACAGTACCATCCGAACTCCTCCAGCAGTTGACCTTCCACAATGTCCTCCAGATTCCTCCAATGGACAAACTCCTACCATATCCTCTGGACTTCTCCAATAATGAGCTCCTTCAGTTGTCTATCGGACTGCCCAAATGCTCTTTAGGCTTCACTATCAGTCGATTTTCTACAGTGATCGACTACTCTCCGAATCTCTTCCAGACTTTCTCCTATCATGATCGACTTTACTCCGAGCCTCTTCCAAACTTCGTCAATATCCAGGCTTCTCCAGCAGCAGGACTTCTACAGTAACCAGACTTCATCAAAGTTTTTACGGTGGTCGACCGCCTTTCAAATTTCATCCAAGCTTCTACAGTAAGCAAAATCCGTCCGAACTTCTATTGCAAGCGAACTTCATTCGAGTTTCTACGGTAACAGATCTCCATCCGAACTTCTACAGTAAGCAGCCTCCTTTCGGACTCCTACAAGAATCGGACTCCGTCCGAACTTCTACAGTGGATGGATTCTAGACGAACTTCTACAACGGACGGGCTTCAACAGTCGGATTTCTACAGCGACCGACTGTCTCCGATGTCTTCCATACCTCTCCAACCATCAACCTTCAACAGCGTCAATCGAACTTCAACAGTGGCAACCAGATCCCTCCAACAGACAAATTTTCTCCAGACCCCTCCAGTTGTTGACCTTCCACAGTGTCCTCCAGACTCCTCCAGCGAACGAACTTCCATAATGTCTTTCAAATTTCGCTATCGATCGACCTTCTGTCGAATTTCTCATGCAACCGGATCTCTCCAGCGGACAATCTTCAAACAAGCTTCTACATCAGACAAATTTCAGACGAACTTCTCTAGCAATCGAACTTCAGCCGGATTTCTCCAACATAAAGTTTCCGTCCGGGCTTCTACAGCAGATGACTTCTGTCTGCAGCATTAATGCCTAAGGCATCCAACAACAGTTAACCCGTCAGCAACCTCGAAAACATCTGAGCTTCTCTTAGATTACTGAGACAGAGAGCTATTCCGCTCCACCAGACGTCCCAACCGAGCTTCAACCGTCCGACCCGAACTCTCCAGCAAGTCACGACAACGGACACCACTACTCTCCGTAACAAACTCCACGTGGCTCGAACGACCCACTACCAAGCAATTACGGACATCGCTATCAATCGATTATGCTCTCTTGTCTATAAAAGAGACTCCCCAGATATGTTCTCCGGGGAGCTCTAAGCATTATCTCTAAACTCTGCTAAAATTTCATTCGAGTGCTCCAATTTTGTTGAAGTAGAGTACTGACTTGAGCATCGGAGGGTCTTGTTGGAGCACCTCCAACTCCGATTTAGACTTTCCTTGCAGGTCCAAGGGGTGGCCATGATCTCATCGACTCCAGCTTCTCCGGCATCGGCGGAGGGTCTTGCCAGAGTACCCCCAACTCTGGTTTAGACTTTTCGTACAGGTCCCAACGGCGGTCGTGATCTCTTTGACTCCAGCTACTCCGATATCGGTGGAATTCTACACCAACAGGGTCTAATTGGATTGGGTTTAAAAGAAATCCAATTGGTTAAACCCTAAAGTCCCAGATGAATGGGACTCTCTCCCTTGTGCCACCCAGAAGGACTCACACATTTTCTCATCGCACAAAATTAGTTTATCCATGAGAAAACTAAAAGCTAACACCCTTTTTGTCACCCTCTTTAGATTGGATTAGGTTTGTTTTGAATTGAATTCAAAAGGTTTGAATTTAAACTCAAAAACCTATTTCTATCCTTCCACACATTGGCACCTTATGAAGGAGCCTGATTTGTGCAACAAAAAGAAAGTGTTCTTGATTGTTTTCTATGCCCAAAATTCTCTGGTAGGTCCCTCTTTAAGTTAGATAAGGGTAAAAAAAAGTTAAAGTTAAATTAAAATTCAAAATAGTTTGAATTGCAACAAACTCTAGCTCTTATTCTATCTAATTCTATTTGTGTGACAACTATAAAAAGCCTACATTTTAGTGTGCCAACCACTCTCTGATTTTTACCATGAGATGCCAGAGGGAAAAAGGGGCCAGATACCTTTTTTGGGGTATGAGATTTGGGTGCGCTTCTATCTTCTTTGGCGTGAACAAAGGAGGAGATCGATCTTCTCTCAGGTGAGAGATCTAGAACTGTTCTAGAGTTTCTGGGTGAGGAAAAATCCAAGAAAAGAGTGTCTTCATTTATTTTTCCTCCACCATCTAGCATCTTCCTCTAATCCATCTTCGATACTAAAAAAATTCGAGGTGATCGAAGAAGGAGATCAAATTAGATTTGCCATCAGAAGTTGACTACGCGAGCTAGCACTCCCGCAGAGGGCTGATCGATTCGAGGGCTTCGTGTGGACCATCTGTAGAAGTCGGATATTTGTGCGGCTATGAGCAACTAGAGAAGATTTTTAGATCCACATTTTTGATCATGGAGTTCAACTATCCACGCTCAAGTATTGGGTTCGAAATCCTAATAGTAGTAGATTAGATCTATTACTGAATGCTGATTTTTGGTTCACATACTTGTTATTTTAAATTCATATTTTTATACATATAAATTCATATCATAGATTTATTTATAAAAATTTTAAGATCAGATCTTATACATGCATTTATAGATTAAATAGTTTAATCTAATGTTCTTCCGCTATAAAATTTTTGAAATACATGCATGAAACCCCTGTGCATCCCAACATCTATATCAAATTAGATCATATCTAAATTATAAATTGAGTTCAAAACTCTATACTTGAGTGTGGATAATAGATCACCACATCTAAAATCTATGGTAGTTGGCTCTTCATGATGCTTAACAGCCACACACGTGTCCAGCCTCCATGGGTATCCATACAAAGCCCTTGTGCTGATCAATCTCCCAAGAAGTGCTAGCTCACGAAGATACTTTTTGTTGGCCAATCTAAAAGAAATATGAAGAGGATGAAGAACAAAGAGACCTTCTTCTTTTCTTCTTAGATCCATGTATCAAATCTCTATAATAGAGTCAAGAGAAGAACGCTTTCTTCTCAATTCTCCCATACATAAGAGAGAACTTTTCTTTCTCCCTTTTACGCCTTCAAAAAGAATTTTTTTTCTCTAATTTTTTATGATAAAAATTAAATCTAATCTGATTTCTCATACAAAAATAACATAAAATTCTAAGTCCTAGAAGAATTCAAAAAGAAAGACTCAAGAGAAGAACCATTCTTTTCTTTTATTCTCCCTTTTTCTCTTTGATCTAAAGCCTTAGGAAGCCCCAAACATCCAATCAAATTTTTTTGATATTCTTCTCTAAATTTTTATATTAAAAATTAGATCTAATCTAATTTTTATATTAGAAAAAAAAAATAAAAAAAAAATCAGAGAGAAGATCTTCTTTTTCTTTAAGGCTGCGCACTAGAAAGAAGACCTTTCTTCTTCTCTTCCTCTTGTTGGGAAAAATCTTTCTTCTCCAATTTTCTATTGTAAAACTAGCAAGAGGGCCTCTTTTTGATGACTTGAAACCAACAACAAATTCTCACAAAAATCTTTCAAAAGGGATTGGAGAAGAGGCTTACGTGAGTGGGATTTGGGGCGTCTAACTCTTAAACGTTCCTTCCCTTTTTCTTTTAGGCAATAAAGGAGAGAAGGGGGTGCTTCTTTTTCTCACTGAAGATAAAAGGGGCGTGGCTCTTAGTTGGGGCATGGATATCTCATGGTGAAAGGATGTGGCATGGAGAATTAATAGTACATAAGATTTGTTATGAGTTAGTTAAGTCCTATTCCAAATAGGACTCATGATTCTTGATCAAACTCTAACTAATTCTTGGATCCAATCCTAATCAACTTAGGAATTAGTTATAATAAACTAACTAATTAGGTCTTAGCTTGATTAGAAAATCAATTAGGCTCTAATCCAATTAGAAAATTAGTTACATTAAAATCTATCTGTGGGAAGCATTTTTTATTCAATAGGGTTTGATCCAATCAAACATAAATCAAATTAAATTAAATCTTATTTAATTTAAAATTAATTTGATTTGTATCCCTAAGATCAATTGGAACAAGTCCTGTTATCCATTAGGACTGGATCCAATCAATCCAAAGCAAACCTAATTGAATCTAATTCAATTAGATTTGATCCAATCCTCATTACTCAATCAAATTGAGCCAATTAATAGTCAAATTATTAATTAATTATTTTCTTAATTTATTAATCATTAATAAATAATTTATTATAATCTTTGCACAGAATTAATTATCAATCACATTGATAATTAAATCTTTCAATGATTCATAATCATCGATCAACCATTTGATCAGACAGGTACTTCTATATATGTGACCTCATAGGTTCGAATCTAAGCCGGTAGCACAAAAATAATTTTTGTACCAATTGATGTAATCATCTAGTAATAGGATCTGACGTCCGGATAGGCCGAATGTATGCTTAACAATACTCTAGAACCTACGTGGATATAGTTACTGCATAATTCATCTCCTTGACTCTCGATGCTCAAGGATGACTTGGGATTAAATTATCAACCCTAGATGAGTGATCCACATTATATCTCAACCTCAAAAATTCTGTGACTCCTCACTAAGATTACTCTGACCAAAGTTTTACTGAATTAAAATGCAATGATGCATCATCTTTAATTTTACTTGGAGCAGTTAATCCCATCTTGACTCACACTCAGACTTTATAAGTACTTGACTGTACCCAGAAACATTCTGTTATCGAATTAGAAATTCGGATAGTCCGACATCAAAGCATGGTGAGTTCTTGGAAGTCATCGAGGTAGTATCAGATCAGGGAGATACTTATACCTATATCCCATTAGAGCAACTCTTGACAGCAGAGTACTCTGGAGTTGGTTACGCTTAGTAAAATATACTCCTATATTTCATCCATATGCCATATTCATGTCACCACACGTTTTGGTGAAGAGGATAACCAACTAATATGGTATACAATGACCTACACTCGATATAATTATCATCTTTGTAACAATTGTATCATTTGATCACGAGCAGGATTTAAGAACTGCATGATAAATCCTCCTTTATTATTTTGAAAGTAGCTCTAAGGACTTTATCATAACATATAAATTTTATTTAGGAAGATGTATTCCTTATGATGAATCTGCCAAATAATATTTATCATTTTATAATTTATATACATATATGGAGCATAATCATATACAATCTAGATGATTGACTTTAGGACATATTTTCCAACACATGAAGCATTGCATCCTGATCGATCAACCAAGACTTTCTTAGGATTATGCTTCCTGCATCTATGGGCATTACATCACCCACACTTTCTCTTGGCAAGACTAAAATTTAATGGAGACCAAACAACGGTGGGTAACTGGGATGGATGATGCATCTATCTAGACGATCTTGTATGATGTCGGATGATCTACGAGTATCAGATCAAGTTTTAATATAGCATCAGATGAAATAGCATTGATGCAACTACCACTATCAATGATGATCTTGCACAATTTACTTTTCTGATCTATGAAGGTATGAAAAATGGTAGTTCTATGTCAATCTTTACTTTCTTTTGGTTGGACTAAAATGCATCTTACTATGTCCAATCCCTCTTCAGAGTCAATTTTTTCTAAAGAACTAGGTTCCTCATAAGCTTCGGCTAACTTAGTGTCTGCTATTATATTTTTTCTTCTCCTAAAAAATTTTTGGGGTTCTCTTCTTCGGGCTCTTCAATGTGTAGAGCTCAAGATGGGTACGACTAGAGATGTGACCTAACCCGTTGCACTTGAAGCATTGGATTCCTGAATTACTACCTCTCGGGTTTTCTACAAAAGCTCCTTTGCTTTTATCATCCTTTCTCAATGGGGGACCAACAGATGGGGTACGATTGGTTGGATTCTGACTATAGTCGGATCTAGGGGTCTAATTAAAGTTGGGTCTAGGACTAAGAATATCAGGTTTACGTGACTCAAGTTGTCGGATTACCAATAATCTTTGGAATCTCTCATAATCTTAGACTAATTGATAGACTTATTCTAGGCTATAGACCTTGTGCATAAACAGTTCTCTCTGTATATCATCCCTTAAACCAACTCTAAATCATGATAAGGTGACAGACAGGTCTTCATTAACTCCACATCATATAAGGTCAATTTGATGATGTACTTAGTAACAGACTTCCTATCTTAGATCAACCTTTGCCATTGGTTTAGGAGATGCTGCTGATAAGAGGTAGAGAGATATTTTGCATGAAATTTATCTTTCATCTCATCCTAAGTACTTATGGGCTCCTGTCTCCTATGCATGATTAATCGCTCCACATTTTGTCAATATAATTTGGCTTGATCTAGAAGCCTCATCTTAGCAAATATGATTTTTCTCTCCTCAGACATGTCATACCATTCAAAATAATGATTCATGTCTGCCTTCTAGTAAAGGTATTCGTTGGGATCCAGACGGCCCACAAAGCTTGGGGCTTCAACCTTGACACTCCAAAGTATTCTCTCATCATAGTTATTATGATCATGATGGGGTCGGACCACTTGATTGCGACCTCTATCAAAATCAGGATGGTCACATTGCTCTCTAGGATAGTCAACTAGGAGAGGGGCAATCATAACACGTTCTTCCATGCCATTCATCCTTTCTTCTTCTTGGATCTCTACTCTCGTATTCAAATTCTCGATGGAACCACTATGGCATTTAACCTATCGGTAATATCCTTAAAGGCTGCGATAAAATCAAAATCTATTCCATAACTTGACTCTGGGTTATCTGAATCATATCTAGCTCTGGACCTAGTAGATATGCAATACAACTGATTCATAATATAACCAACTCTAGGAGTTTTTTAGACCTAAAAGCTCGAATCACTATGAATCAATCGAAGCACAAGTAGACCAACACTCTAATCCTTGGGCTGGCTAGGTAAGAGGTGGAATTTGTGGGAGGCTCTCCTCGCTCTCATGAGGTCCTAATTGAGTAACCACAATTCACTTAGGCATTGCCTTATACCTCTTGCCTTAGACACCAACTTACGGGTCAATTGTAGACCAAACTAGCACTAAGACTCATCGTAGTAACTGAATTTGACTTGTTTAGACCCTATTCTTTTAATGTCTAATTGATTTTAGCTTGGGCTTAGGTCAATGCACATACGGTTGATGGTTTTTGGGTCAAGAAAAGGTTATGAAATCCTTCCCTTATCTTATGATGAAAGTGCCCTTAGGATAGCTTATAAATGCAAACAAGATGCACACATTGATTCCAAAAATAAAATAAACAGCATCAACTAAGTTATCAAACTAGAAATTGAAACTAAGTTACGAAAATATGAAGTTCAAACAAACATAAAAGTTTTTAAGTGCAGAAAAATTTCAGACTCTCAGAAATTCTGTTTTGGATCGCAGAACCCTATGATTGAAGTTCTGCTATAGCATCCTCAGATGATAGTTTTCAAAGCATGACTAGGTTCCTTATCGAGTAAAGATTCTAGAAAACCAAATCTTGGAAATTTTGGATGTTTTAATAGGTGCGAAACTTTGTTTTTCTTTAGGTGGTGCTAAACAGAACATGTCACAAAATTTTGTATGCTAACCTTCAACTAATAAACAAATTTGGCACCAATCCCAGATTTGTTTTCTATATTTCTATTTATGAAAATCTTCCTTATCGAATCTAGTTTTCAAATCATCAAATTTCATAAATTTTTGATTCTCTTTTAGATGGAAAAGTTTATTTCCTCCAAAGATGCATAAACAATTTTTTGAATAGTTTTTAGGTGTAGAAGTTAGGACGTGTAAGAATTTTTAGATGGATTTTTGAGGATCAAATGATTTTAGATTTCTACAAAATTTAAAATCTCACTTAACAATCAAGTTTAGAACCTATACAAAAATTTAAGAATTTTTTGAGGTCTCTGGAAACAGGAATCGTGGTTCCTCTGAGGATTGCGCGGGGTACCAGTATGTAGGTTTTGATGTAAAAAACTACCTAAATATAAAATTTTAGCTCTAATCTATCCTAACTCTGATACCAAAATTGATGTGAGACAATTCAGATCTAGAGAAAGTAAGCATTCAAATTTATTAACAATTAATAGATAGCCAACAAATCAAAGATTAAGAAAATAATTATGCTAAAATTAGAAAAAGACCATTGATGTGCATGCATATTGATCTGCCTCCAGATTTAGATCCGGACTGCAGACGATTAAGAAACCATCTAAGATTAAGGCATCAGATCATGATTAAAAAAGTTCAGATCTAATTAATAAAGAAATAAGGGATTAACTCTCTACAATAATGATCTACTCAAAAATCTATTTAGAAGCAAGAGATCTCACAATATGTTGATGAAGATCTCTGGATGAGGGAGGATTCGGACGTCGAATCAGACTGTGGTTGTCAGCAAATCTTTTTGTTATCCAAGGTCATAGGATCCGATCAAACTTGCAAAGAACTATCCTGCAATAATGAAGGTAAGTTTCAATTTCAGTAATTTTGAAAGAATTGAATCTATCAAAAGATGATAGCAATATGGGAGAATAAAAAATTAGGGGTGCTGAAATTGGATCCTTGGAGGGTTGATGGCAGCATAGGAAAAATGTAACCATAGGGAAGGGAGATGCTGGTTGGGATCCTGTAGATTTTGATGGGATTCGTCAAGGAGTCATCGTTCTTCACCTTCAAACCTTGAAAAAATTTGGAAGAGAGATGATAGAGAGGAAGAAGGAAGAGAGAAAGATAGGAAGAGAGAGAATAGGGGGATAAAAGAAGGAAGAATAATAGATGGAGGAAGAGAGGGAGAAGAGAACACGTAGAGATAAGGAAACAAAAATATTATTTTTAATTATCTATTCTTTACATGACCCTTTGTTCCTCTTTTTAAAAGAAAACTTTAACAACCTAAATAGAAGGAAGGTATGAAACCCCCGGATGAGGAGGGCGTTAAATCCCATGCATGAAGTAGGGAAGGGTGTTGAGAAGAAGGGTGTTGAGAAAGGATTACGGCGAGAAAGAAATCAGATTACTCATTCTTGCATGCACATCCTTTTTCTTTTTGTTTTGTCACACATAACCAATATCAAATGTCCAACCAGATAAGAATCTGATTCAAATTTGTATCTCTTCAAGGTGACTGACTCGAACTGAACATGGTTGACTCCAACTAGGACTCAATTACAAATCAAACCTAATTTAAAGATCAAATTTATTACAGGACTCAAAAGATAAAAATTATAGGATTCAAAATAAAAATGATAGGAGCTCTATCAATAATCGAGTCATAAAAAATTACGGTGACTAATGTCCCCACCAATATGTCATCATTTTATTAATTCTCTGGACGATTCATGAACACATACACTACATGAATAAAATTAACTGTCCCAATTAATTAAGTCAAGTATAAAATTATATCTTAAAAAGAATTAATGGGTCGACTTGATTGGCTTCTAAGACATCATCTAACGGACATTTCTATAGTGATATTATGGTTTGTAGTAATGAATTGTTTTTCTATATTGACATATGGTATTGCGATGCTTTTGCAATAAGATTATACTCTTTTGCTATGAACGCTAGTTTATTCAGGGTATGTAGCCATCATGGTATGTTGTGGTCAATGTATGCAGTTGTTAGGGTATGTTGTTTTCTTTTAACGATGTCGCTAACTTTTTCAGATATAATATTATCCTCTTTTAGATAAAAAAGATGTTGCAATGAATTTTTTACTTGACAGATTTTTTTTATTATTTTTGAATAAAAATTTTATGTATACGATTTTATATATATATAATGAGCTCTTTATGTATAGTTTTATTTTTCGATACACGAAGCAACATTTCTTACATGAAAATATCTAATAAAATTGTTCTAAATAATAAAAAATATTATAATATTAAATAATATATATTAATAAAAAAATATATTTATTAAAATATATATAAAAATTTTTCGATTACTCCCTTTTATCTCTCTACCCAAATAAGGATAAAGTTGAGAAAAGAAGAAAGATCCCGTCGAATACCTCCGACATTTCTTTTCAATCTTTCGCTGTGTACCGTCGAATCGCTGTTTTCAACCTTTCGATCTCCAAGCGATCCCAGAAGCCCTAATCCCTCTCGCATGATAGTGGTATCGAATTGAAGGTTTGGAACGTTAAAATCTTTAATCGAGGACGACAGCAATGGCCGAGGAATCAAAGGTAAAGCCTTGCCCCGCTCTGTTGCTCGGCCCTTGGATTTCTAGGGCTACCTTTTCCCATCGTTTCCCTAATTTTTTCTGGGTTTTCTTATGTATTGTTCTCCACGCGATTGTAATTTTATATTTCGTTCTTTTTACTAAAGCAGAAAGGTGCAGACGTTGCCACCACTGACATATACAATGTTGAAGCTGCTGAAATTCTTGCCAATGAGGCCCAGGTGAGATGATAATGTATACTGATATAAATCTATCTCAAGATTTCAGCTTTTTGTTTAGTTGTCTGATCGGTTCTTGTGGATTCTGCAGCATCTACCTATCTTGGAGGCGGCACCGATTTATGAGAAGCTACTTTCGACATTTCCTACGGCTGTAAGTGTTAAGCAACGACATTGTGATTTATGATTTGTATTTTCTTATTTAACTGCATGGATATGCTCGGAAGCTGTTGATTGGAATTTTGGAATTGCACTTGATTTGGGCAAAAGGACCATTACATGGGTGGATTAGTGCAGAAAGAAAAAGAATTAATATTCACATTTAACTGATCTGTTGGCCCCACCCAATATAGGCTCTAGATATTAGAGAGAAGTGATTTTGGGTGTTGATTTTACAATGTAAAGCCAGAAATGTAGTAAATAAAAAATGGTCATTGAACGTCAAAAATGTAGCAAATTAGAAGTGGTCATTGAACGTGCTTAGTAAATAATTTATTAAAAACCCGTACCTAAATTTGAGGGATTGATGAATGGGGATTTACAAAACTAAACCAAAACTTTTGGGAAAAGGCTTGATGGGTATAATTTGGTCTGGTCTGGCTGTATTAATGCGAGCTTCTACTTTGTATGTCTCCAACAGAACTTTTCTGTGTAGCTGGAGGCCTGTTTTATGGGCCAAAACTTCGAGATAGTCTGGCTGGCCCAACCCCTTGCCATGATAATTGTAATTGTTAATTTTTGTCCAAGCATTTGTTAAATATCAAGGGGAACTTTGATATTAATAACATAAAACTAAGATCAGGTCCAAGATTTAGATAGCACAAAGATCACCAAGTTTTAACTTTTGACTAGTTTGGACTATAAAGACATGCTAAAAAAGCAGTAAACACATGTTAAAAAGTAGTAAATGGACCTCTAATTATATAAATTTAGTACTTCATTTGACTCAACACTTGTGACAGGATATGGAAGACCATAAGGAGTGAATGAGAAGTGTGAGGTTGGAATGGTGTAGAAGGTTGAGAAGAAGAGGACTCACGAAAGTTCAGGGAAAGAGTATTATGCTGTGCTAGATTCATGTTATAGATTTTATTGTGAACAAATCGATTAGAAGAGTCGGAGATGATGTGGAGCACTCATCATGGCTAATGGAAGAGAAATGGATGGAGGAGAAGACCTTACCAGCCAAAGTCGGGAGTGGTATAGGATTTGGCATGGATGTAGGTGTGGTGAAGTGAATATTTTTAAAACCCTTGAAGTAAGGAAACACTCAGGAAGTGGGTGCAAAGAGGTTTTCTAGATAGCTTTCAAAGCATTTAGATTACACTAGGTAGAAGTTTTTAGCTACTAAAGAGAAAATAAGGGGAGTAGAATGGATGGAATAAAGAGTAGGTGAGAAAAGATGCGTGGTTAGCCACCTGAGGGGTGAAGTTGCAGGGCCACTAGAAAATTAAGGGAGCCTGTTAAATCTTGGACAGACATATCTTGACCTTTATATGCCTTTTCCCGTCTTTACATTATTTTTTAAAATTTCATTTGGATTTTCTTTCCAATGGGCTTAAGAGAAATGCTCCATAGATTGACCCATGCAAGTGCTAGTCATGTACTGGCTTAATTGCGGATAGAAATTTCCCCCATATCTTAGTAATTTTGTCTTCCTAATAAAAACTACAATTGCATTGATTTTTTTTAAAAAAGAAGACTACACAACCTGTAACATAAAGGAAGTCTATATCATGGTCTCTGTGTTATGGTCGTTTCATATCCCCTATGCCACTTTAAAAATGGTAGCAACATTAAATTACCATTCCCTTTGCCAAACTGCTTTCAATTGTTGCTCTTGCCTAAAGTTACACTACTTTTTTTTTTCCTGATTTGGAAATCTTATTGTTGTTTAATATCTGGCCTATACCAAAAATAGTGCTCTTCTTCTTCCCCCCATTCGGCATAATTTCCCCTTTTAATCTTGTAGGCCAAATACTGGAAGCAGTATGTGGAGGCATACATGAATGCAAACAATGATGAGGCTACAAAACAAATATTCAGCCGGTGCTTATTAAATTGTCTTCATATTTCTCTTTGGTAAGCTGTTCTTTCTGCTCCACATGTTTTCAGGATTAATGCTGTATAGCAGATATTATTTCTTATAATGCATCACACGTCCATCTACTCAATTTCAAAATTTTAAGTGGAGACATGCACCTGATATGTGTTCACATTGGAGCTTGCATGACAGTTAGCATATTGATACTGCAGATATAACTGCATAGCTTACGTACTCATTCATCTACTCAATTTTCAAAATTTTCAGTTGCGCCATGCATTTGATTGTGGTAGTTATAGGCAAGATTCGCCATACCAGTGCACATCGCCCCATACTAGCTGTACTGTACCATACTGGCACTAAACCAACACTTGGCACAGGGGGCATACCTCAATATGCCGAACTGACCCGTGTACTGGGTGTACTGACACTGTATCAGTATGGTACCAGTACAGGATTCAGTACTAAGATTGCTAACCTTGATTATGGGTTTATATTGGGGCTGGCAAAGCAATCAATTTCTTCATAGTTTTGCTATGTTGAGCAGTCATGCTTTCTTGACAAAGTCAAATAACAATATGGGGAAATTTATCTCTCATAAATAGCTTATTTTAGCATCTCATTTTCTCTTTTATACTACTTGGCTACCTTTCGCAAAGCTCTATAACATTTTATAATAAAGCACTGCATCTTGCTTTGCTAGTATGTGTCCGACTAAATCTATTTTTTATTGGCAATCATTTGAAATGCACATTTGATTTACCTTCTGCATTAAAAATATACTTTGGAAATGTCATAGTTATATTAAAAGAAATCCTAATTCATATATTCTAAGGTGATTGACTGACTCAGAAGAAGAACTATACTTTGCACGGGTACTTGATGATGCTGTACATATTGAGAGAGATGGACCATTCTCCTATCTAGAGAAGAGGGTACTCAGTCTGATCCTATCAGCCATTGGATCTAGGTTTAATTGATCCATGTCAATGGAAATACAAGTGCTATTAAAAGAGCTTTTGCTTCCCATTCCCTCATTTCTTGGTTGATCTATCACTATTCTCCTGCTACTTCCTCTTGATCACGGATCCAAATAGTTCCGATCCCCTCCCTGGTCATCTAACTTAGTTTGTCCTATGCCAACCTGTCATGCTTTCCTTCTCCTTTAGCACATACCTCAATAGTCACACCACAAGCAGCCCTCCTTCGTGAATCATTCACCAGCTCTCCTTCGTCAATCATTCACCACAACGAATCCCACTCCTCTGTCAATACTTCACCACCACCATTGCCCCCATCCCTTGCCTCTTGGTAGTCCCATCACCACCCTCCTTTCACTCATTGCTCCGCCACCACTAGTATATCCCACTTCTCCACCAACCACCAACTCTTAACCGACCTTATTTTTGTTAAAATCCCCCCTTCATTGTAACCCTCTCCACCCATCTGGCAATAGGAGTTTTGGGTTGGATTGACTGCCACGACTATTGTACTACAGCTAGGAAGCTAAAGCCCATGCTCGATGGTGATAGCCACAATCCCGTGATTGCTAGCCCACCTTCTTTGGCTTACCCCTTCTCTTGCCACCTCGTGGGTCAAGAGCATTAGGCTGAGAGGTGTAGGGAGTGCTCAAGGAAATGGGGGAAGTGGGGGTGGTTGGGTTTGGGGGGGTGTTGGGATGGAAAGGAAGAGGGAGACAAAGAAGGAAAAGGAGTTGTTATTTGAAGAAGGCTTGATTGGACTCTTTGACTCTTTCATTCTTTTTTCCCAATTTGATTTAAAACATATTTAATTCTGAAACTGATGGCTAGAAAAAGTGAGAGGAATGATTACCTCCTCATCTCAAAGCACGTAGTCCATCTCATAATATATACGCACCCATATATGTAAATCTATACACGTATAGAGAGAGAAGATACATTAAATATAAGGTTGTTGGCAAAAGATTTGATGATTCCAAGAACAATGATTGGCCATTTAAATTAAAGATCCACATTATTGCTTCCAATTAGCTAGTTCTTTATCAACCTTATTAATGAATGTTGCCCATCATGTTGTCTAGGGGAAGTGTGGTGCAATAGGATTCCTAGATAGTTGTTAGGCAGGGAGTTATTTTTATAATTTAGCAGGGAAGCAAGTTGAGGTCCCTTGTTTGGCTGCGTGCCCAAATAGAAAAGTGGGCTTTTGGGGAAACTAATGTGCAGCCTGGATGCCAGTTCATAAGCATACAACTAGAATTTAATTGCTGAGATCATTTGCTAGGTGGCTTCAACAAATAGCAGGGTATCATCAGCAAATTTCGATGCACTAGTACATTCAGATCGCCTATTTTAAGTCATGCAATTATTTTTCCGAGGACCTGAGCCACACAGAGGAAGATGTTGGCTGATAATGTGTTGCCCTAAGTCCATTGTGAGTAATGAACTGGTTTCCTGGCTGGCCATTTACGATGATTGCCGATTTGCTGTCATGCAGGCGGGTTTGGATGAAGGAGCACCATTTATCAGTGAATCCCCATTGGTGCATCTGAGTGGAGAGAAAGTCTCAGCATATGCTGTTGAAGGCCTTTCTGAAGTCTAGCTTTATGGAGAACCCCTTGCTGCCATTTTTTATGCCATATGAGATTGTCTTGTTGGTGCAAGACATAGCTGTCCAGAATGCAGCGCTGGTGGAGGAAGGTGGATTGTGAAGTGCTGATAAAGTTGGACATGACTTCAGTTGATTGACTAGGACTTTGGAGACAATTTTAATTAGGTCATTGACCATGCTGATGGGACAGAAGTCTTTGACATGTTTGTCACCTTCTTTCTTTGGTGTTAGGAAGATGAATGAGTAGTTGAGTGGACTCAAATCCACCTCTGAGTGATGGAAGCTGTAGAAGAGGAGCATGGTGTCTGGTTTGACGATGTCCCAAAATTGTTGTTCTATGATTTACAATTAACCATTTGTTCAATGTTCCATTTTTTTTTAATTTTCTGAAAGAAACTGCAAAAAATCTTGCGAGCTTTGATTCGATCCAAGATTAGACGATATGTAAACTTCTTTATGATCTTACAACTCAGTCCCAATCCTGCGAAATTTCTTTTCAGTTAGTGGTTGGGTCATGGTTTGATTTTGAGTAATATTGTCCTCAAGTTTGTTGTAAGAAAGGAAATTCCCTGTGGATTATATGGTGTACCATGTAAAATTTATCTTGCTGAGGATTGTTATCTGAGTATATAGTTGACATTTGTAGCCCTAGGCTTACAAAAGAACTGTTTGAGATGGAATCATAATTGGTAGGTTCAGGTCTTGATTTCCAGAGGAGGAGAGGACATGTTGATTTGCTTAGCTAAAGAGTGAGACAGAGGAAACCTTGAGAAAACCTGTAATCACATCCTTAGTTGAGCTGTTTGGCCTGTTGAAGAATGTCAGCTGATTATCTTTTACGAGGGGAAAAAAAAAAGACATGCTCAGATGGGACAGAAGTAACAAATTAGTGGGTTTAAGTTGACAAATGCAAAAGCACTCTGATTCAAAAGATTGACTTCAAATGTTTGGGTTTTAGGTGAACTTTCATGTGGCTCTGACATGAAGTTGTTTAGTGGTTCTAGCTTGTTAATTTCATTTTAACCATTTATTAATATTGTCACGCCTCCAACCTAAGATCATGAGCCAGAGGTCATGGCAACCACAGTATATTCATGGAGAACTCTTCCAACAAGCATGCAAGGCATCTTACCACGATATCATAAAGCAACAATGGAATAAAATTCAAATAATTAATGTTTGACTTTAATTCAAATTACTAAATCAAATATCTTACAAAATAAAATTCTATAGTTATTTTATCATCTTCAATAAATCAAAATCTAAAATAAAAATATCAAATTTTACTTTTTTTCAAATCGAATCCTCGAGTTAAGCTAGTCTTCTGATCTGTAAAATAGTAAATTATAGAATAATAAACTAGACAGCCCAACAAGTAATGTACATTTTGGCTAGATAAATTCAGTAATTATAATATACTGAAAATAATCATGTAAGGTGCATCAATTCAAACATACAACATTAACGAAAATAAGATTCATGCGAATTCAGTTCTTTTAAATTCATTTTCGTTCACAAGTCGATTTCTTTCAAAACATCGTGTTCATCTCAACAGCCATGAACTAAATCAAAGTACCAATGCATAACTCTTCCTGGCAGGGTATCAAGTACTAGCGTTTAACCGTCCCACTTGCAGGGTATCAAAATATTAGCACACAACCTCTATTGGTAGGGTATCAGAGTACTAGCACTTAGTCACCCCACTAGTAGGGTATCAAAGGACCAGTGTTTAACCGTCCCATTGATGGAGTATCAAATTACTAGCGTTTAACCTCCAATAGTGGGGTTCGATCTATAGTCAGGCTGTGAGTCAAAATCCATCTCAAATTAATACACTTTCTTCAAAAACATGTTTTATATTCCAAATTGAATAATTTATAAAGTCATGTGACATCGAAATTAATCGGTATGATTCATATCAAATTCAGTACATTCAATCATAAATCATTGAATATTTTGAAAAAAAGGATATGTTTGGTAATTCAAAATACATGCGTCAGATTCATAAATCATGAATAATTTAATATAGAAAATATTTTATAATTTATCGATAAATCTAAAAAAGTGCAGTATTACTTACTTCACACGTACTTCAACAAATCCATATAATTTTATAATTTTTTTTTCAAAATCTTTATTTCATAGATCATATCGCAATATCTCATTATTGGATATCTTCTTGTTGAGATAACTATACTCTTAAACATAATTAAGTCTAATAATTAGAAAGGATACGAATAATTATGGGAGATATGATGAACGGTAGTCGCATCCAACAATCTGGGTCAGTCGGTCATCCAACTTCATCTAATCAAGGATCATACTAAGATTTAGATAGTTCAACAGAGATCAAGGGTGATTAAATCAATAGTATCCGACAAGAGTTAAGATGGAGGCCAACACGGTGCTCGACGATCAAAGGTTAGTTCAATAAGATTTAAAATACAATTGGCTCTATGAAAATCAAATATGTCAAATTTTATGGTATCCAGATCTGATCAAGATGGGTGTTGGCAGTGTCTGATGATCGTGGATCAGGATCTTTCACTAAGCTCAATCAAATTTCATCGAAAGAAAGTTATTTACTCGATCAATCTTAAGGAGATAAATTTTATAGAGAGAGAAACAATTCTAGAGAGAGAAGTGAGATTTTTTTAAAGGAGAAAGTAGAGAGAAACCAGAGAGAAAGGGGAGAGAGAGAGGAGAGAGGGACTCTCTTCTCTTTTTCTTTCTTTTTCTTTTTTTCCTTTTGCTTTTTCTTTTTCTTTTTCTTTCTTTCCTCTTCCTCTTTCTTTCTTCTCATGGGTTCTAGGCAAAATAGGGGACCTTTGGATCTCCATTTGTACCTAGGATCGGAGGCCACGACTGGTATGGTTGTGGCCGATGGCGGCTGGGCCATGATGATGCAGTCGGAGTTCTGTTGGAATTTCTATAGGTGCTAGTGCATGTAGATTTCAAAATTTTTCTAAATCCAAAACGCAGCGGAAAAATCAGATTAAAACACTTTTAATCTAAGCATTCATTCATCATATGAAAACATTTATGGATCTAGTTCATATGCCGAAATTAACATATATTGATTTTAGGAAGAACAAACGAAAGCCTGAAATCAATTTACATATCTGAATCGCTTTCCTTTGTGCTTCAAACCTATAACTGGGGTTGAATCCGATTCAATCCCTGGATCTGGACTTGGACGGATTTTGAATCAGCAATATAAGCATCCTGCCTCTACGGATATCTACAGGACCGATCTGAATTGTTCTCTTGGATCCTACTTGCCAGAACCAAAACCTAAATAGGCTTGAACAAAATCTGGATCGAAACAGAACCCCTTTGATGACCCTTTTAATCTTTCTTGATTTTTGAAAAAATCAGGAACCTTTCTTGATCCTTCAACTAATCAGGAAGAACAACCACCAAGAATTGGTTGTAACTAACTCTCAACAAACTTGAAAGTAAAGGGAATAAGAACCAAACAAGTGGCGCCAATAATTGACCCACTTTCTTGGATGCCGCCCACCCTCTCTATGGCTCCAAGGGAGGATGCCTAGAGAGAGTGAGGCGTGGGCTAGAGAGAGAAAGAGGAGGGAGGCGTGGCACAGTGAAAGGTGGCAGCAAGGTAGGAGGAAAGATTGATTTATAACTAAAGGGCTAGGGTCTTTTATATAGACAACTTAAGGATGTTTTAATCAAATTAGGATCCCTCATTCTAATCATATTAGAATTTTTAGTCATAATATAGTTGGACCAAATAAATGAGGTGCCACCCATTACACACCCAAAGCCACACTCTACTCTAGGCGTCCCATCATATGAGATCCTATTGAATGCACAAATCAGCTCACATGGTTCCATAAATTCTCTTCAAAGATTCTTAATCAAGAAACTCTTTCTTGATTTAATTCAAGCCATAAATTAATTATCCAACAATTAGATCTCATTGAATCAAATTCAATTAGATTCAAATTAAATGCAGGAATTGATAAAAACTCATCATATAAGTAAACCAACCATAAGAGAACTTGGGTTCACCCAGGTGCTAGCAAGGTTAACATGAACCCAATTAGATTTTTCTAAATTTATATAAATTGATGCTTCATAAGTCTAATTATAATCAATTCAGATCTTCTCCCTTTATGTGTGATCTCATAGGTTTAATTCTGTCTGGTAGTGAGAAATATCATGATCTCTATTATAGGTATCATTGAAATATCTTTCAGTGGGTCAGAATAGTTTTACTCTAACTCGACAAGGACTATTGATTCAAAATAATCTTATTGAACTCTCACAATCCACCAGTGACATTTAGCAATATGTAGTGGCAACCCAGCAGAACCGAAATAGAACTTCTAGGTGTAGTTAATGTATGATACAGTCCTTCTATCGTGAGTCCTGACTAGATGATAGGTCATGGATAACTCGTTAAACTTTATCATCAGTCATATGATAGATGTGATCAGCTAAAGTCCAATAATAATTCCAAATGAAAACTCTTTTTCATTAATCACACTGTTATGATCATAGACTTGTGGACTCAGCTTCTCAAATCTCATAGGACTACTCCTTTCTATCAAGGTCAATAGATCCCATATAGATGCACATGTTGCTCTCACAGCTCAACCAACTGAAGTCAATATCCACTACAAAAATTCATAATCGAGTTAATGTTTGTGTAGTCAAACTACAGCAATCTTACTGTGAGCAACTGTGACACTTCAGGTCAAAAGACCAGTTACACAACTATAGCATCGAGATAATCACTGACGATTGAATAGAAATCCATGTGATCTCTCGTATGATCACGCTCAGTACTAGTTGTCTCTAAATCATAGATTAGATATTCATCTACCCTAAAGAAAACAAATCGTGTGCTGGTCTATTTGGACAAATCACCGTCTCCATGATTGTTTTATAATCGGGAGCAATTTAAGAATCGATCATACATGTCTCTAATTCTCAACATTTGAGAATATGTATCGTAACATCAATTTCAAGGATGATTCAAGGATACATAACACTTGAATGGAAAAAGAAAACTTGTCCTTTATTGATTAAATCATCAATTTAAATACAAATTTGTGTCATAGAATAAAAATGTGTCAACCAACAATTGGCTTTTAGGACATACATCTAACAAGTTCACCCTCTCAGGACTGGTGATGACAATTGGCGTCGGAAAATCAAAAGGAAGGGCTGGAACTATGGAAAAACAGGGTTTGGGCATTCTTAAGAGAAATTCGGCGATTGCCGGCTGGAAAATCATGTTTTGTGGGCTAAGGAGTATGGCAAACCAAGCTAACTTAAGATTGGAGGATTCTTACCTCTTTTTCTGACGGTATTTGATCGAAATCTTTGATGAATTCGAGAAGAGAAGTTGGGTTCCTTTCGGTGAAAAATGGTGGGTGGCGGTTTCACAAGGGGCTTTGTCCCTTTAAATAAAGGTGGAGGGGGGAGGAGTTGGACTCCCTCCCGGCCTCCAATTTTGGCTCCGATCAGGGGTCTAATGGAAGAGAAGATTGGGAGTCTTCTCTCTGTTTTTTCTTTTTTTTTGTGCCGCTTCAACATTCGTGCACAGGGTTTGGTGTATCACAAATATAATGCCTTATTGGTAATTTTTTTTCTTTGCTACATCATTTCCATCTAAGGGATATAGAAAGTTCTTTCAACAGCAAACTTACATTTTTGCTATCTGTCAAGTTATTTTTGTTTTTAATTTGGTTATTAATATCATAACCTAATCTTCTTGTTGTTGCTTATATTTGACTTGTAGGCTTTGTTATTGCTTATATTTGACTTGTAGGCTTTGTTACATCCATTTCATCAAGAAAGTAAATGAAAAGAAGGGAGCTGAGGGTCTTGAAGAAACCAGGAAAGCTTTTGATTTTATGCTGAGCTATGTTGGTAAGCACAATCACTTGTGATGTTGGAATTTCTTTTTACTTTTGGAATCTCAAACCTTCTGAATTTTCACATGGCATGCATTTCTCTTTTGTTCCAAAAATTATTTATTGGGTGTTCGGTGATTGATTGCATGATCTTGATTTTCCTGAATGGAGAGATTCAACAATTAAACATATTTTCTGGACATGTCCAACTAGATTTGTTACTTGCGACATAGGCAATAATGATAAGGCTAGAATAAGGAGCAACAATTTCTGTCTGGTGAGTGTCAGCAATTGCAGTAGTTATTGGCTAATTGCAAGATGCTAAGGGAAATGATGACAAAAAAGGATTTTTTGCTTGTCCTTTATGGTTCCTGCAGGCTTCAGGGCTGGATAATTAGTTTGAGATAGCTTGTCCTTTATGGTTCCTGCAGGCCTATTTCAAGAACTAGCTTGAGATAGCTTGGATAATTAGTTTCCTTCGGGGCTGTAGCCTCCTCATCATGGTAAGCAAAAATGCTTTTAACTAGGGCAGGCCTGGTCTAAAACTATGGTAAAAAAGCCTCAAAACTTGTCACATGAAACAAAAGCAAATGGAATTCTGACATTATTTAATGTTTTGATTTGCAGGCCTTTGTAATGATTAAAATTCCTTTTAAGTGTTCTAATTATTCCCTTTTTTTGTAAATTAGGATGAATCCTTAGATTTATATTTAATAAATTTTTGGTGGATTTATATTGATGAATTTTATTTCTTTGGTAATAATCAATTCATCAGGATCTGACATCGCATCTGGACCTGTGTGGATGGATTACATTACTTTCTTGAAGTCAATGCTGGTCTGTGCAGTGTCTTGCCGGTCTCTGTTCTTCTGTCTTGTTTATGCAGCTAGAAATTGCATAGCTGTTTCATGGAATTTCAGTTATACACACATTATATGCTTTTCTAAAATCCTCTTTCAGGCTACAACAGCTCAGGAAGAGTCGCATCGCATGACTTCTGTGCGGAAAGTATACCAAAAAGCAATTGTTACTCCAACCCATCATGTGGAGCAGCTTTGGAAAGACTATGAAAATTTTGAGAACTCTGTTAGCCGCGCACTGGTAAGAAGCCTTATGAACAAGAACTTTTCACAGACACTGGTTGTTTGAACTAAAGTTGAGAGTTATATTTCCTGTAGTTCCTTTCTAAGCTGTAAGATTTCTCTTATGTCCCTTACTACCATATAGAAACTTAATTTTAAAAATACTCCAGAGCCTTTTGTTATTTTTTGGTCAACTAAAGGTAGCAAAACCACTGTTCTGTGGCATGCTATACATCTAATGTTTAATAATATTATAATTAGCTTTGCTACTTTGCTTTTCCCTTTCAGCATTACTTGTAGTCATTTTGATAGTTAAAGCATGCAGACAACCTTGCAAGTTGCAATTCCTCACCACTAATTTATTAATTCAAGCATCTGAATCTCTATGGAAATTCATGATACTCCATTCTTTAGGCAAAAGGGCTATTATCTGAATATCATCCAAAGTTTAACAGCGCCAGGGCTGTCTACAAAGAGCGGAAGAAGTATATGGATGAAATTGATTGGAATATGCTCGCTGTTCCACCAAGTGGTACCTGCAAGGTATGTTTCCTTCTATGATTTTAGAATTGATTCCCTACTCAGTGCAACATCTAAATAAAAAAAGAACTGGCTTTGTGCTGTTGTGAATGACAGTCTTGTATGTTGTTTGTTGCATGTGAGTTTTCGCATGTAGGATGCTCCTTGTGCCTATACTTGGTCATTCTGATCTACCAGGTAGTTAGGTTTAAACACTCTATTCATGATGTTACAAGATAGCGGATCAACTACCATTCTAGCTCGGTATGAGAAAACAAATCCAGTGTATATCATTCTATTTGTACCTGTACCTAGCCATTCTGATCTACCAGGTAGTTATGTTTAAACAATCCATTCATGATGTAATAAGATCGCAAATCAACTACCATGCTTGCTTGGTATGAGAAAACAAATCCAATAATCCTTTTTTGGTCCTCTTCTTCTCATGGTTGCAGTTGATGTTTGTCTTTACTGCTATCTTTTCTTGCTTTTTTCCTTGCATTGCAAAAGCATCGGATCATTACTTTGCTTATCTATCAGCTGGTAATTGGTTCAGATCACGAGCCAGTATTGCAATAAAAAGCAAAATGGTGGATGGGAGGTGTCAGATAAGATCTGATGCCTTTTAGGTATTGCATCATTTCGCAAATTTGATTCATAGAAGTGGTGTGCATGGGCAGGTGGGAAACTGCTTGATACACCAGTACCTGGGAAACCTGGGAAACAACCTGATATATGGAGACATTGGATATTTTGTGTGCCTCCCTCCTACTGCTTTGCATCCTATTGCAACTCCAGTTGGTTAGAATCTGACTTCTTCCTTCCAGCTGACATCTGTATTTGATGTTTCTTCTTTCAACCCAAAAGACATAGACCTCATTTCTTAATCAGATTAAGTACAGATCGCACAAGACTGGGCATTATCCACCCTGATGACATGACATGACCAAAAATAGTTCATGATGTCAATTTCTGTCCTAGAAGAGTTGATACACGAGTTGTGTATTAAGTTCAAGCATTGATCCAACATCCTAGACATAAAACCAGTTTGGTTTAGGTGCAGGTCAGGTTATGACATTGATGCCTGGCATCAATAACTGACCTGATATGACCCAAGTTTTCAATTGATGCATGTAAAAAAAAACAGCTCGTCTTTCACCTATGTCATTAGCTTTGTTGGCCAAGCAATTAACTTCAGTTAGGACTTTAAACAGAAGACAAACAAGTACCTATTCAGCCAACTAATGCCGACTAAACTTCAATTGACTGTCCCTATTTTCAAGCTATTTAATGTTCTTTTAGGACTACACAAAACAAGTGATTATTGTTTAAAATTTGGGCATCCGAAGATCCTTAAAACAATTCGTCAAAAATTAACCACGATAAATCACATCTCAATCTGCAAATATCTTATCTAAAAGAGACTCATTTGGATGACTTTTAAGACCCAAAAGAAGGCATGGTCAGAATCTTTCTTGGCTAGTTTTCTTTGACCAGTAATGAATGGCCATAGTGCTTTGTCCGGCTGGTGCTCTGCCATTCATTGCACTGGTTATGACTCCCTTGCCTCTTTTCATCTCATCCTTCTATCAAATATAAATATGCAGTGAGGCTGTCTTTGGTTCAGGAATAAGAAGTGGAAAAGGGACAGCTTTTCCTTCTGGAATGGTTAGTCCTCCTTTTTCTATGGCTGAAATTTCTAATCATTGCTGGAATAACTCTAGGGCTAAGGTTAGTTTTGTCCAATAAAAAAGTAGGAATAAAAAAGCCCTTATTCCAGAAATATGCTATTGCAGACGACTTTTGGAATTGTTATTCTCAGGCTGCACTGGTTTATATGGAGTTCCTATTCTTTAAAAATGAGTTTGGCCAGAGTAAGGCCTATCTGTTGTCTTGTTCCATCTTATTTCCTGAGGCCTAAGTGTTTTTCCAGAGAGCAAGTTCCATTCAGCTGCATAGAATTGTAGACATCAGATATTTACTCATACCAAGATAATTATTTTCATATATATATATATATATATTTAATGGATTTAAGCATCCAACGTTTCTTAGTTGGACTTAAGATGGGTTTTTCTTGTAAGGTATTGTTGGTTTCTCCTGAAATGCTACTCTTAACCAAGATATGAAACTTGCAAACAATTTTAATTCTAGGTAAAATTCATGCATCCACTAATTGTATACCTGCAGGAAGAGCAGCAATGTATGGCGTGGAAAAGGCTCTTGGCATTTGAGGAGTAAGTGATTTCATATACTTGTCTTCCTTGAGTATACACACACACACCCAGAATACATGTATGCATGCATGTATAAATACATGTATGGGAAGCTAATAAAAAAGTGAGGACGAATAAACAGAGGTTTTTTTCAATCAACAAGCGAGTCAGAGGCAGATCACATGTATATTTGTCTTCTTCTAAATACAATGCAAATGCCTACAGTCCAGCCCTCAATGCCTTCCATGCAACTCTTTTTCTTGAATTTTCACTTTCTCCCTTAAAATGTGTCATAACCTAGGAGATAATTTTTAGCAAAAACCAGTTATGCAAAATCTGTCTTTGAAAGTTTGCTTTTGGGATGTTTATCATTGGATCATGTCATACTGGATCATGTCATACTTTAAAAATCAGTGCTTTTTGATACATGTAAATACATCAATAACTCAAGGTGTGTTTTGTTTTTTTTTTTTAAAGTGCTATATGTTGTAGATAAAGCAGGATCTTGGTTTTGGCTGTTTCTTGATAAGAGGTTGTTTCTTGAATCCTTTATTTTATCTATCCATATTTCTGATAGGGAGTGACCCAAATGGCTGAAAAGCAGCCTCCTTGTTATGTAAGATAATGACCTTTATTCGCTAGTCTTCCTGCAACTGGCTTATGGAATCAAAGCTTATGGCCTGATTGATTAATGTGGAAGCTTTTTATGCCTTCTGTTCTTGAAGGTTTGTTTCAATGCTAATCATGGTACCTGCTGTTTTTGTGGGCTAACATATGGTATTTTGAAATGTGGGGCCAATGTTCCTAGATTATATTTTGGACCTGGAAGAGTTGAAATCATGAGTTGCAGACCTTGATGCTTGTACCTAAAGAATTGAAAGATTTTCTATAGGATCTGTAACCACTGAAATTTTGACCTGCACATTACTGTAACTTGAAATCAAACCTATGCAATGTATGACAATGAATTTGCCTTCATCAGGTTTTACTTATCATTAAATGGTGAGAATATTCAGTGGCATGAATAAAGCATCATAGATAGATTGGGGATGAACAGCATGCTATGCCTATTTTTCTAAGAGCAGAAGACCGTATATCCTATGTCAACATGAGCTTCTTTAAGAGCCTTCTCAACCTTTGTTAGATTCTTTAATTGAGTGGGAAAAATATTCCCAAAAAGTACTTTGGATAGTCCATATCTTTATCAATGCCAAAACTCCAAATTCTTGTCATATGTAGCTTCTTTAAACCTTAGTATGGTACAGTACGATTAGTATGCATCGGTACCGACCAGTACGATAAATCTTGGTATGTGGATGCTCTTGAGAGAGGGAATATGTAGTTGATTATGATTTAGAGTCACCATCGACTGTTTTAAAGGCCTAAAAATTGGAAAATGTTTCTTGATGTAAATTGTTGGATGAGGCATGGGTTGGCATTAGAGGCTAGGTAAGGGCTGATGGTGGAGTGGAAGGCTTAGGACTCCCTTGGTGTCCCGAAAAGGATTCAAACTTGTACTAACCATCTTGATGGGTGGGGGGCTAGGATCAATTAGCGATTGGGTCGCTTGAAGTGTCATTCATTGAAGGTTTATTGGAAATTGGAAGCATGGCTTCCAAACCCTACCTTGCTTTGGTGGCTTCTCACTAGGGCTTAGGATCCCCTTGGTGTATTGAAGAAGGATTCAGGCTTGTACTAACCATCTTGATGGGTGGGGGGTTGGGATTAACTAGCAATTGTTGCTTGAAGTGTCGTTCGTTGAAGGTTTATGGGAAACTAGAAGCATGGCTTCTGTTGGGGGGAAATTTGTCATCCAGACTGAAGACATGAACTAATGGAAAGGCAGGTGATGTGATATGCAAGATCGATGGCACAACATCATCAGGGATGGAAGTATTCAATCCCAAAGGAATATGTGTTTCTCTTGTACCATAAAAGAACCGTCTGAAGGCATTCTGCTCATAACTTGGGATCTCCTGATCTTAGCTTCGGCCCCTGACGATCCTGCACTCCTAGTGATCTCCTTGAGAAGAACACCCAAGATCAGCCGATTCTAACTTTGGCCTCATCTCGACTTCGGCATCAAGCCTGTCTCAGTCTCCATAGTAGCTGACATCCAATATCTATCCAATGTCTGCATACAGCGGGACACCTGAACTGGTCGATCTCTGATTTTAGCCACAGGTATACTTTAGCCCTCATCGATTTTTATCTCTTGGAGTGTAGTTAGCTCCAACCGCCTCTTTCCTTCAGCATCCGTCTCCATTGGACCATATCGAAGTCTTAACGAGAGAAGCTGGTCCAATCCAACCTACATCCTCATTTCAAAATTCAAAAATGCCCGCGACATTTAGTTGGCTCCAGAATAGATAAGGCAGATGTAACCATTCGATCTTGAAAATTCCAGTCGAAAATTCCGCCATATCATGTCTAACTCGACCACGTAACCTGCCCAAAATGGTCTGTTAGCTGTTGCCTACGAAAAGACCTCCAGAGACCCTTAAGGTACATGCGAACAATCTTTTTCTGCACTCATTTGTTTTTCCTGGTTTCTGACTTGTGTCGGAGGATCTCCGTCGGAGCCAACTTCAACTAGGACTTATCTTGTAGGTATCTCTTTCGGGAGGATGCATCACTACTCCAGTCTTTCCAATCGAGTCTCAGATTTCAGCGGCAACAGATTAGTATTAGAGGAAGGGCCTTTTAACCCGATTGTGAGTAAAAGATCAAGACCATGGCCCTGTGTAGGACGTCTTCTTGACTATCGGCTGCCGCTGCAACCTCTTAACTAACGGAGAACGTGGCCAACTAGTAGCCCCAAGTGCAACCTTGGGAGGCTCCCCCTTCTGGTGGTGGCCGTCAGCACAGAACAGTTCCACCTGCTTTTCAGCAGGTGCAAATCCTGATCATCGCCGTCTAGGTTGAAGGGAAGGAAAACTATTTTTCTTCGGATAGCCCAGATTGCATCTAAATTTTTTTTATTAATTTACATGAATAAGGATCAAATCTTTGCCTGATTAGCAGCAGAACCAAAGATCAAATCTCCAAAAATCTGAAACAATCCTTCGCGGAGGCCTGAAAGTGCAGACTCTCTACTTTGCATACATGCCAGATGCTGCAGGAAAGTGAGATGAACTCCGATCAAATCACCTTTACAACTCAATCAAACGAGGGAGGAGAGGTGCTGGTGTGACACCTCACACCAGCAAGGAGAACACCCACAGGAGGGCCCACGGCAAGGGAGGAGGGGCGGCACCAAAGGGGAGAGGCCCTATCTCCCTTTTTTTCTTCTCTCAATTTGATTTGTTTGCTATCATTCATAGGTAGAGACCTTCTCTATTCATAGATGAATTCCATAACCCAATAAGTATGGGACTCCTGACTCAAACATACTTTGAATCAGTCCAATACTTATGAAAGGACTCCTATATGAGATATAATTGCCATCATATATGACAATCATATTGCACCCAATCCCTCACCCACATGGGATGCCCACAATGAGGAAGCTTCCAGGTGTTGGTCGGCCCATAAGAGGGGATTCTCAGTGCAAGTAGGATTTCTCATATCTCATCTAAAATGGATCCGATTCGAATCCAATTCGAAGTTGGTTCGAAACAATTTCGAAAGGCCGTTAATCCCAAACTCTTTAGGACTTTTGTACCAAATCTAACTTGAAATTTTGGACCCAATCAAACCTAATTAATTCAGATCTAATTTAGAATTAATTAGCACTTAAATTCAATCTTTCATATGCTCTATGAATCATAGATCAGAAACTGTTCATCCCCAGGATCGAACCTGAATCTCATGTGTAGTGCTAGCTAGACATAGTCAACTCTTCAATCCCGTTTGACCCATAACTTAATTCTCAATCAAGTTAGTTTATATATTCAATCAAGTCAAATACTTTCAAATTGGATACATAAATATAGGCCAATATTTTTCTACGGTGTGTGACTTGTGTGTGTGACTCCATAGATTCAAACATTAAGTCGGTAGCACAGGAAACGATTCCTGCACTAATTGAGATACTTTCTAGCAATGGTTTCTGACATTCAGATAGATCGAATTATCGCAAAAGAATATTCCAGAATTCATACACATAGTTACCACATAATTCATCTTTTTGACCCTAAATACTCTAGAATGGTCTCAGTTTAACTGTCAACCGAGATTGCTTCATCCACATTGTATTTTAACTTTTCAAATCCATCTCATGGATTATCCTGATCAAGGTGCTAAATTGAAATATAGCGATACATCAACTCCAATAATCTGGAGGGGTCAATCTCATTTTGATCCACACACAGATTTTGCAAGTACTTGACTGTATCTAGTAGCTTTCCGTCACTGTATTAGAAATCCAGATAGTCCGGCATCAAAGCACAGTGAGTTGCTTGCAAGTCACTATGGCGATCTCAGGTCTGAAAGACACTTATATCCATGTGCTTCGCGAGCAGTTCTTGACAGCAGAACGCTCAGCTGGTGAGTCACCTATTTAGTGATGATATATTCCTATATCTCATCTGTATGCCATACAATGTCATCACACTCTTTGGTTAAGAGGACAACGAACCCATATGGCACACGACCTCCACTCAATAAACGTCACCGTCCTGTAATGATGTATCATTTGGTCGCGAACATATTTAAGAAATATATGATAAATCCTCTCTTTATCGTGTACTAATATAGTTCTAAGGGCTTCATCACAGTACAAGAGTTTAAAAAAGATGTAACTTTGTGATGAAAAATATCAGAATAATTATTATTTATTAATCAATAATTTATATACAAAGATGAACTTAATCGTCACACGATTGATTTTAGGACACAATTTCCAACAACTCTTACTTGGACTAAAGTCAATCGGGACAGTATCTTATGCCTATCTTCCATTTGAGGTCATTGAACTCTTTGATCCCGAGAGCTTTAGTGAAAGGGTCGGTTTGGTTCTCTTTTCCATCGATGTTTTGAAGCTCGACGTCATCTCGGTTCATGATTTCTCGTATTAGGTGATAGCGGCACAGAATATATTACAGCATCCGATGCAGCATTGTATTCTGCTTCGCATACAGAATCGGTCACAGTATGTTACTTGAAACTCTTCTAGCAAATAGCTCCTCCATTCAGAGTAAATACGTAGCCCGACATGCTTCTGCTGTCATCACAATCTGACTGAAAATTGAAATCAGTATATCCCATAAGTTTCAAATTGGTGTCTTCATAGATAAGCCATTAGTCTTTAGTATTTCTCAAATGCTTAAGAATTGCTTTTGCAATCTTCCAATGCTTCTCATCCGGATCAGATTGATACCTACTCACTACCCTTAGTGAATAGGCCATATCCGGCCTCGTACATATCATAGCATACATGATAGATCCCACTGTCAAAGCATATGGTATTCTACTCATACGCTCTCTCTCCTCAGGAGTTGTCGTACAATCCTTCTTGGAAAGAGTAATTCCATGGTCTATCGGAAGATAGCTTTTTTTGAAATTATCCATGTTGAACCGCTTCAACAAGGTATCGATGTATGTGGATTGGGACAATCCAAATAATTTTCTAGATCTATCCCTATAGATCATTTTTAGGTTGTAGGATGTTTCTTTCAAGTCTTTCATGGAGAACTGATGATAACCATAGCTTCATATTCTACAAAGTCGGGATGTCATTTCTTAATAATAGTATATCATCCACATACAATACAAGGAAGATGACTCCAGAATCGGAAGCTCACTTGTAGACGTAAGGCTCTTCTCCGTTCCTAATGAAGCCATACATTTTGATCACCTTATCAAAATGCATGTTCCAACTCCTAGATGCTTGCTTAAGTCTATAAATAGACTTATTCAGCTTGCACACTTTCGACTCATCTATGGATGTGAATCCTTCAGGTCGTATTATATACACCTCTTCTTCTAGTTCTCCGTTAAGGAAAGCTGTTTTGACATCCATTTGCCAGATCTCATAATCTAAGTGTGTAGCGATAGTAAACATAATCCGGATGGACTTGAGCATTGCCACAGGAGAGAATATCTCGTCATAGTCAATACCATAACATTGATGGTAACTCTTGGCAACTAGACGGACTTTATAGGTCTCCACCTTCCTATCCGCTCTTTTCTTTTTGAAAATTTATTTACACCCTATGGGTTTTATCCCTTTGGGTGGATTAACTAGTATCCATACACCATTGATCTCCATGGACTCCATCTTAGATTTTATGGTCTCAAACAATTTCTGAGAGTCGGACCTTTGCATGGCCTCCATATAGATGATCGGATCCTCATCGTTCTCATCAAGTTCGATGGGGTCACCGGTCGGGACAAAAAAATCGTAGTATCTGTCCGGCTGAAGCGGTATTCTACTGGATCTTCTTAATGGCACCTCTACTGGCTCCGGATTTGATTCACCAATCAAATCTAATTCTGTGTGTATCGGTCCTTCCACTTTATGAACTTTATTAAGTTCAATTTTACAGGCATTAGTTCCTTCACTAAGGAATTCTTTTTCCAAAAAGACTGTTCGGCTACTGACAAACACTTTTTGTTTTGCAGCGAAGTAGTAGTACCCTTTGATTTTTTTTGGGTACCCTACGAACAAGCATCTATCGGACTTCGGTCCAAGCTTATCTGTCTTTAAACGTTTGAAATAAGCTGGACAGCTCCAGACCCTAAGGTGTGAGAGCACCGGCTTATGCTCCGTCCATATCTCATATGGAGTTTTATCGACAGACTTGGTCGGCATCTTATTCAAAATGTAGCAGGCAGTTTCTAGAGTATATCTCCAAAAGAAGATTGACAGACTCGCAAAGCCCATCATGGATCGCACCATGTTTAACAAGGTTTGATTCCTCCCTTCAGACACCCCATTATGTTGTGGTGTTCTAGGAGAGGTCCACTGTGAGAGAATCTTATTCTCTTCTAGATATATCAGGAAGTCACTGGTGAGGTGTTCACCATCTCGATTTGACCGAATGGTCTTAATACTCTTTTCAGTCTGTTTTTCTACTTCAGCACGGAATCGTTTGAACATTTCAAATGATTCTGACTTATGCTTCATAAGATAGACATATTTATATCTCGATAGGTTATTTGTAAACGTAATAAAGTAGTAATATCTTCTTCTGGTACTTATGTTCATAGATCCGCATACATCAGTATGTATTAGACCTAGGATATTGCTGGCTCTTTCACCTTTTTCCTTAAAAGGTGACTTAGTCATCTTACCAAGTATTCAGGATTCGCAAGTAGGCAATGATTCACAATCATCTATTTCAAGGACACGTTCTTTGATCAATCTGTCAATTCTATTCTTGTTTACATGATCAAGTCTACAATGCCAAAGGTAGGATTCGCTGATATTATCTAATCTAGGGCGTTTGCTTGCTGTGTACATTATACTAACAGGCCGTGATATTATGTATATGCCATGTTTTAATTGTCTATGCATAATTGCAGTATCATTCATAATAATATCACAAAAATTATCCTTTATTATAAACTTGAAACCAAGTTTGGCCAAAAGATCTACAGAGATGACATTTATCAAAAAGGAGGGACAATAATGACAATCATCTAATATGATACTACTGGACTCGAAGGCAAGCTGCAAAATTTCTAAGACCAGAACTGGAACAAGGCTTCCATCTCCAACATTCAGGAACCGCTCGCCCTCTCTAAACTTCCTACTTACCTGTAGTTTCTGTAATGAATTACATATATTAATCGGACTTCTGGTATTCAATACCCAAGTAGTAGTATCATAAACAGAGAAATTACAAGAAGTTATCATATAAATACTTTGTGAAGCAACTGCTTCTTTCTCTTGTTCTTAGGCCTATTTGGGTCAAGGGTGGCTGTATAAACAGGACAATTTTTTTTTAATGATCCAACTTCTTACAGAAGAAGCATTCTGTCTGGCTCTTGTCAATTTTTGATGTTTTGCTCTGCTTAGGATCGGCGGCTCGAGATTTCTGTACCTTTTTCTTCTTTCCTCTCCTAGAGGATCGATGCCTTGCAGATGAATCTCCCACTAAATTCACTGACTCCTTCTGGAGCTGGTGATCTTTCTAAAAAATCTGCAATAATCCTAACAATTCATGGTAGTTCATCGCAGGCTTCGTCATTCTATAATGATTGAGAAATGGTAGGTAGGATTTTGGTAGCGAGTTGAGAATAGCATCCTTGCCTAACTGTTTATGCAATGGAAAGTCAAATTTGCTAAGACGTTCAATTTGCTCAATCATGTACAATGATCGGTAACTGAAGCCCCCTCTCACATACGGACATTGAACACTGCACAGGAGGTTTTATGTCTTTCCGTATCTTCAAGGTATCAAAAGACTCATTCAACATTTGAATGATCTCCTCAGGCTGCGCATCTTCGAACTTATGGCTAAGTTTGTCGTTCATAGCTGCCCTCATCACACAATGCATAGTCGTGCGGTCATATTAAGCCACTTCACGTAAGTGTCTCTCGCGACATGAGGAGCGTTGGCTGCAGGTTCTTCAGGTGTTTCATCCGTAAGGACATATAAAATCCTCTCGTGCTCCAACACGATCTTCAACTTTCGATACTAGTTATTGAAGTTGGGTCCGATGAGCTTGTCGCTGTCCAACAGTGAATGGAGGGATAGTGTGTTGGCCATAATTGAAAGAAAAACATAAGCCTATTAGTATGTGAATTACTTTTTAATCCCTAAAGACATGGACTTTAGTCTAAAGGTTCTCCTACTATTTTTAACGAATTGGTAGCCTCTACCTCCAACTCGAGAAATTACATTAATTTCTTAGCGAGTACTAGAATCCATACAGACTGCATTCAGGCCCGAGTGTGGCTCAGCCAACCCTAGTGCATCCATGGGTAGGTTCATAACCAATTATTTCTCCAAACAATTTCTAGCAATTAGGTTTTGTCCTACGCATATCGCTTCAGCAGGCGTATGGCGCTTTCTTTGAAAATTCTGGTTAGGTCCAACCATTAACATGACAGCATCAAGTGCATCCAACAAATGGATGTCCAGGTCCGAGTGTGGCTCGACCAACTTGAGCATTGATCTGAAGGTACATCATGATAGTTCTATGATGAATGACAATTCCAATACGTAATAGACACCAGGCGTGTGGCACTTCAAATGCCTATTTAGAATATTGGACTCATTATCACGCACATTAATAGGAGACTATGATCAAGTTATCTCATAATTTTATTATTTTATGGACCTAATAATTTAGGTAATTTGATTTCATTGACCTGAGAATAAGAGAAGAAGATAACCGGTAAGCTGCAAATTCTTCTAATGACTTCACCAAGTCATATAGGGGATTAGACACAAGCTGGTCTAAAGACATCTAAATCAGTCACACTGATTCACCTTAATAGCATGGGTTTTGTACGAATGGACTAGTGACCTAATCAAAACATAATCTACCATGTTGGTCAGGTAAATGAGATTAGTGGGAGGGATGTGCCCTTAACTCACCGTAGACACATTTAGGTGAATAGTTCTCAATTAAAAACCACTTGATCAAATCTACCAAACTTATCTAAGACACTAACTGATTAATTAGTTTTGATTTGGTCCACCAGAGGATTCGAGCTCAACCACGGAGCCATGATCATGGTCCATTTATTAGGGTTAAACACATGGACTTGATCAAACTTCAACAATTGAGATTGATTTTGAGAAATTCTGATCTAATCTAATTCAACACTTGATTAGATTTAATCAATTTATCTATTTGGTCCATATGTGTTTTTAACCCTAGGTCTAACCCATTAGAAGGATCTGATTCAAGCTAACCCATTGCCCATCGATTTATGTGGTGTTTTAATAATCTTTAATTCTCAAATTTAGATCATTCAAACTTAATTCAAAATTAAGTATGTGAAATGTGTGTTTCAGTCTGTAGAACTATTCTATCAGGATTTCAGATGAAGCATACTATATATTTCAATTCATGAAAATAAATTTTTATAATATGTTTAACAATTAAACATGCATAGGTATGATCTAAATTTCATACATATATCTCATGTATCATGATAATTTTTAGGTCAATATTGGTTACATCTTATGTAACATGCTATTCAGATCTAAAATAATTTTATATCTGAATTTTATCTTGTTGTAATGAATTATAAATCACTTTAGATCTAGTCTAAATATATTTATGATCAAAATAATTCGTAAGAATCTATTCGCTTTTCTTCTTCATTAAATCAGATCACAATGACACCCCTACACGTCATAAGAGAATCCATCGAATAGGCAAAAGAGAGATTAATCTCTTCAATCTCCTATGATCGGACGGTTTGGTGATTTCATCAATCCGAGTACTATACTATTAAGATTTGAAATCTAATTTCATATATAATTATATCAACATGCAATTATTGACAAAATAATTATGTCATGAACATATCTTTGATCTTATCAATTATGTTCTTCATCTAATCTAATTAGATTCGATGCATCATATACATCATATCAGATCTAAAACACATCTTATACTGATTATAAAACATCAATTTCAGATTTGATATCATATAAAAAATTAATTAGATGCAAACATGAATGTATACAAAATAAATTTCTGGTAAAATATGTTTTTGTGTAGTGCTGAATTTCGATAGGATTTAGATCTAAATATCTATCAAAATGGATCCAATTCAGATCTGAAATAATTCTCACTTTATGATGAAAACAACATTATAATTTTATTAAAATAAATTTAAAATAGATTTTAATTCACGTTGTTATTCCATCAAAAATTCAGCAACAGCAAAATACTGTTTAACAAACTTATCACAACCTTAATCAACAATTGATTAGGCTTATCTAATCCAATCAAAATCAGATCAGAAATTTTATATAAACAGATTTAAATTAAATTTAATGTCTAACATAAAATCTCAATTACATACAATATGTAAATAATTCAGAAAAATTCAAATATGTATGCATGTATTTCAGCCTTGCTTTGATATCAATTGAAGGGAAGGAAAACTGTTTCTCTTCGGATAGTCCAGGTTGCATCTAAAATTTTTTTATTAATCTACATGAATAAAGATCAAATCTTTATATGATTAGCAGCAGAACCAAAGATCAAATCTTCAAAAATCTGAAACAATATTTCGCAGAGGCCTAAAAGTGCAGACCATCTACTTCGCATACACGTCAGACGCTGTAGGAAAGCGGGATGAACTCCGATTAAATCACTTTAGCAACCCAATCAAACGAGGAAGGAGAGGTGCTAGTGTGACATCTCACACCAGCAAGGGGAAACCCACAAGAGGGCCCACGGCAAGGGAGGAGGGGCGGCACCAAAGGGGAGAGGCCAAGGAGGAGGAAGGGCTTTTCTCTTCTCACGCTTCTCTTTCTCTCTTCTCTCTTCTCTCTTCTCTCAATCTCATTTGTTTGTTATTCATCCATAGGTAGAGACCCTCTTTATTTATAGATGAATCCTATGATCCAATAAGTATAGGATTCCTAATTCAAACATACTTTGAATCAGTCCAATACTCATGAAAGGACTCCTACATAAGATACAATTGCCATCACATATGACAACTACATTGCACCTAATCCCTTACCCACATGAGACGCCCACAATGAGGAAGCTTCCAGGTGTTGGTCGGCCCATAAGAGAGGAGATTCCCAGTGTAAGTAGGATTCCTCATATCTCATCCAAAGCGAATCCGATTTGAATTTAATTCGAAGCTGTTTCGAAATAATTTCAAAAGGCCGTTAATCTCAAACTCTTTAGGACTTTTGTATCAAGTCTAACTTGAAATTTTAAACCCAATCAAACCTAATTAATTCAGATCTAATCTGAAATTAATTAGCACTTAAATCCAATCTTTCATATGCTCCATGGATCATAGATCAGAAATTGTTTATCTCTAGGATCAAACCTGAACCTCATGTGTAGTGTTAGCTAGACATAGTCAACTCTTCAATCCCGTTGATCCATAATTTAATTCTCAATCAAGTTAGCTTATATGTTCAATCAACTCAAGTACTTCCAAATTAGACACATAAACATAGGTCAATACTTTCCTACAGTGTCTGACTTGTGTGTGACTCCATAGGTTCAAATATTAAGCCGGTAGCACAGGAATCAATTCCTGTACTAATCGAGATACTATCTAGCAATGGTTTCCGACGTCCAGATAGATCGAATTATCGCAAAAGAATATTTCAGAATCCATATATATGGTTACCGCATAATTCATCCTTTTAACCCTGAATGTTCTAGGATGGTCCCAGTTTAACTGTCAATCGAGATTGCTTCATCTACATTGTATTTCAACCTTTCAAATCCACCTCATGGATTATCCTTGTCAAGATTTTGTTAAATTGAAATACAGCGATACATCAACTCCAATAATCTGGAGGGGTCAATCCCATGTTGATCCACACAGATTTCGCAAGTACTTGACTGACCCAGTAGCCTTCCGTCACTGCATTAGAAATTCAGATAGTCCGGCACCAAAGCACAGTGAGTTGCTTGCAAGTCACTATGGCGATCTCAGGTCTGAAGGACACTTATATCCATGTGCTTCGCTTGTTTCTTGACAGCAGAACGCTCAGCTGGTGAGTCACCTGTTCAGTGATGATGTACGCATATATCTCATCTGTGTGCCATACCAGTGTCATCACGCTCTTTGGTTAAGAGGACAACCAACCCATATGGACACAACTACCTCCACTCGATAAACGTCACCGTCCTGTAATGACATATCATTTGATCGTGAACATGTTTAAGAACTATATAATAAATTCTCTCTTTATCGTACACTAACATAGTTCTAAGAGCTTCATCACAGCACAAGAGTTCAAAGAAGGTGTAATTTTGTGATGAAAAATGCTAGAATAACTATTATTCATTAATCAATAATTTATATATAAAGATAAACTTAATCGTCACACGATTGGTTTTAGGACAATTTCCAACATAGGCGATGCAGCAACTCCAAATTGCATCGATGGTGCCGGCATTGGTGCAACAGATCATTGCTGCAGCAGCAGCAACAGCACCAGCAACCAACGCTGCATCGGTGGTGGATCTGTAGCTGGCCAACCTTGCATCAGTGCCACGGGAATGATCGCCTGTCCTCCCGTAGAGGCCTTTAAGCAGGGGAGACAGACTTGCCACAGTCGGTCTTGCAGCCCAAAACAGAGAAGACGGCAGTCCCCGAGTCCTCGTTCTTGACAGGACTCAACTTCTAGCCGGCGATCTCCTCCACAGTGCTCAGAGAATTGCACCGTCCATAATGCGGATATCGACCGCAGACTTCGAAAAATGAACGAGTAGATCGAAGCAATCCGCCATCAGGCACCGGCGCGTGATGATGGGTACAGTATTGATCCGCTATTTAGCATCTAAATTATGTAAGAACCGCTCTCCCGTAACTTCAAGATGCCGCAGTTGGAGAGCTATGGTAATCTTGTGGATCACCTGAAAAGTTTCAAGTCTTTGATGCTCATATATGGGGCAACTGATGCTGCCCTTTGTCGAACCTTTCCATCCACCCTGAAAGGTATTGCTCGGCATCAGTATATAAGTTTGAAGCCACGAACAATCCATTCCTTCGATCAGATGAGTCGATTGTTTGTGGGCTATTTTGTGAGCAGCAGGTGGTAGTAGAAAGGATTGGACTCCTTGATGAATATAAAGCAGAAAGAGGGAGAATCAATCCGATCCTACCTTGATCGCTTCAACGTGGCTGTGTTAGAAGTTCGCGACCTTAACTAGTCGATCGCAATGGCCGCCTTGAAGGGTGGATTATTGAGGAATGCTCTTCACTACTCATTAGAGATGACTTACCCTCGTGACTTCGCCGACATGTTGGCTTGAGCGGAAAAGTACGCGAGGGTAGAAGAAGCATTTGAGAACAAGTTTTCGATGGGTATGGTCATCGAGGAAAAAAAAGAAAAGCTGGAATCCCCGTTAAAGGATCGGTAGCATTCTCGTTTTTCACCCAAACATCGGAGGTCCCAAACTCCCCCACAGAACTCCCGACAGGAGGATAATTTCAGAAGGGAGTGGCATGTATCTTCACTAAGGGGGTTCACAAACTACACGCTGTTGAATGCTACTCGAGCCCAAGTATTGATGGAAATTAAGGATCGAATCCCTCGAGCAGAGGTTGCGATCCCAACCTGATCGTCGAAATTCCAACAAATACTGTCTTTACCACCGCGACCATGGCCACGATACTTAAGACTGCATCTAGCTATAGGATGAGATTGAGGAGCTTATTCAGCATGGGCGACTGGATCGGTTCATTAGGCGTCGACAGAAGCGGTCGGAAGAACATCGGAGGTCGCTTGACCCACCAGAACAGTGGCAAAGGGAACCCTCTGGAGATCGGGCCCCTGTTGGAGTAATAAACACAATAACTGGAGGGCACCAAAGTGAGGTGGAGGAGTCGGCCGAACCAGCCAAGAAGCAGAGAACTGAAGAATCTATCACCTTTACTGAAGAAGATGCTTAAGGAATCCAGTTCCCGCATAATGATATGGTAGTGGTATCTTTAGATATCGTAAATTATGATGTATGCCGCATTCTAGACCTGGTTGATAATGGAAGTTTGGCAGATGTATTATTCTACAATGCTTTCTTCTAAGTGGGTATATCCTCTGAACACCTAGGGCGATTGGATTCCTCTCTGGTGGGATTTACTAGAGATGCAGTACCTGTCGAAGGAGTTATAACTCTTCCTATAGTGGCCGGATGATCCCTCTGATGGTCCGAAGCCCAAATCGATTTCTTAATGGTTCGGACACTATTAGCCTACAACGCCATCCTCAGACGTTTGGGACTTAATGCCCTCTGAGCAGTAGTATCAACCTACCATCTAAAGTTGAAGTTTCCAACAGAGTTCGGAGTCGGCGAGGTTCGCAAAGATCAGGCCTAGCACGGTAATGCTACAACATCACACTTCATGACGCAAAATCTTCTGAAGCCTATCTAGTGGATGGACTAGATACCCGAGATGAACTGTCTGAAGAGCGAGGGAAACCAATGGAAGACTTGGAGACGATCCCACTAAATGACGGCAATAAGGAGCACATCGCCCAGATTGGGTCAAAACTCGATCAGGTAACCAAACGACGTCTCATCTCCTTTTTGCAGACAAATGCGGACATGTTCGTTTGGATCCCAGCAGATATGTCAGGTATCGATCCGGAAGTAATGATGCATCAGCTAAGTGTCAATCCGAACCAACGACCTGTCAAACAAAAAAAAAAAGCTGTCCCTGAATGACAAAAAGCAATAATTGAAGAGATGGACAAGATACTAGACGTAGGCTTGGTCTGGGAGGTCACCTACCCAAGCTAGATCGCGAATGTGGTCCTGATGAAGAAGGCGAATGGTAAATGATGGATCTACATCGACTTCGTTGATCTCAACAAGACGTGTCTGAAGGACAGTTCTCTTACCTTCTATCGACCAGCTGGTGGATGCAACTTTGGAGCATGAACTCACCTTCATGGATGTTTTCTTGGGATACAATCAAATCCGAATGGCATCGAAAGATGAGGAGAAAATAATTTTTATTACTGACCTGGGTCTCTTCTGTTACAGGGTCATGTCCTTTGGTCTAAAAAATGCAGGTACAACCTATCAGCGTCTTGTGAACAAGATCTTTAAAGATTAGATTGGACGGAATATAAAGGTCTACATAGACGATATGCTTGTCAAGAGTAGGACCTCCAGAACTTATATTGAAGACCTGAAGGAGACCTTCGCCATCCTAAGAAAATATCAAATGAAGGTGAATCTAAGTGCATCTTTGGAGTTACTTCGGACAAGTTCTTGGGCTTCATGGTGTCCAGTCGGAGAATAGAAGCCAACCCCGAGAAGATTAGAGCCATACAGGAGATGATCCCACCTAAGAGCATGAAAGAAGTCCAGTGGCTCACAAGCAGAGTGGCCGCCTGAACCGATTCGTCTTTAGATCGGCTAAGCGCTGCCTTCCGTTCTTTCAGATCTTGAGATAATCGAAGAACTTTCAATGGATCGAAGGGTGCCAACACACCTTTGAGGAGTTGAAGAAATATCTTAGCTCCACGTCGCTTCTCAACAAATTGAAGTTGAGTGAAGAACTTATACTTGGTGGTCTCACCAGTAGCCATAAGCACAGTATTGGTCTATGAACAAGATAAAGTTCAGAGGCCGATCTATTATATTAGTTGAGTCTTGCACGATGCAGAGACTCGATATACCAAGCTGGAAAAATTAATCTTTGCCCTTATCATTGCAGCCCCGAGACTCCGGTCATACTTCCAAGTGCATCCTATTGCGGTGCTGATTGATCAACCACTCAAGATGGTCTTGCATCGGCCTGATACTTCTGTACGATTGGTGAAATGGGCCATTTAGCTCATGGAATTTTAGATAAAATTCCAACCTCGGCCCTCCATCAAAGCTCAGATATTGGCAGACTTTGTTATGGAATGCACTATCTCGGATGATCTAGAAATGTCAGAGCCAGCTCAGGAAGACAATACATCAGTGGGACAGAGTTCATCAGGAGAGTTAGATGACTTTTGGATAGTACATGTGGATGGATCGTCGAACTTAGTAGGATCGGGCGCTGGCCTTTTACTTCTTGGGCCCGAAGGATTTGTTGCAAAGTACGTCTTAAGGTTTGACTTTTCGGCTATCAATAACGAAGTTGAATATGAAGCTCTTATTGCTGGACTCAAAATTGCAAAAGAGCTCAGAGTAAAGAACCTGAGGATCTGCATTGATTTGCAGCTAATGGTCGGACAGGTGAAGGACGATTTCAAAGCCTGAGAAGAGAATATGAAGAAGTATCTCCAAAAGGTGAAAGACTTAGCTTCGGAATTTGCTGGCCTCGACATTCAGCAGGTACCTTGATCCAAAAATTCAAGAGCTGATCTGCTATCCAAGTTGGTGACATCGGCCCTAAAAGATCTACCTTAGAAGACATTCTTTGAGATTCTAAAGAAGCCAAGTACTGAAGGACCGATCCCAGTCCTGCAGATTGACAGCGAACCTTGTTGGATGGATCCATTCATCCATTTTCTACGAGATGGAGTGTTATTTGCAGACTCTAAGAAGGCTCGAAAGATCAAAGTCTTTTACGAAGACCAGCTCTACAAATGATTATTCTCCCTGCCACTTCTTAGATGTCTTCACCCATCCGAAGCTGAGTACGCCCTTTAAGAGGTGCATGAAGGAGTATGCGGGAGTCATCTGCGTGGTAAATCATTGGCCTACAAGATACTTCAGCTGGGTACTACGGGCCCACAATGCAGGATGATGCAGTTAACTTCGTCAAGCGATGCCATCGGTGTCAACGGAACGCCAATGTTCAGCATCAGTCGACTGTCCCATTGGTCTCGATAGTCGCTCCTTACATAGTGGGGAATGGACATTCTAGATCCCTTCTGCAAGTATCGGGCCAGAGAAAGTTTTTACTTGTGGCCATCGACTACTTTACTAAGTGGTAGAAGCTGAGCCCTTAGCCAAAATTATTGAAGCTAAAGTGACAGACTTCGTTTGGAAGTGCATTATCTATCGGTTTGGTTTTCCGCGAGTGCTGATTACCGACAACGGACGTCAGTTCTTGGGTTCCAAATTCGTCGAGTTTTGTCAAAGCTACGGCATTGTCTAACACTTCACTTCAGTGGGGCACCCACAGACCAATGGCACGGCTAAGGTAACTAGCCGTGCCCTCTTGTAGGGATTGAAGGCAAGGATCGGTCGAGCTAGAGGAGCATGGGTGGACGAGTTATATAGTGTACTCTGGGCCTACTGAACCATCCAAAGAACACCTACAGGAGAGACCCCCTTCAACCTCTCCTTCGGAACAGAAGCCGTCATCTCGATAGAGATCAGACTCCCTTCACACCGGGTAGGGGACTACAATGATCAAAGCAACGCAGAACAGCTTCGTGCAAATCTAGACCTACGTGAAGGAGGTCGCGAGAAGGCTAGGGTGCGGATGGCGGCATATCAACAAAGGGTGGCATGATACTACAGTTTCCACATTCAAACAAAGAATTCAGGGCTGGAGATCTTGTCTTACGTTGAGCCAAAGTTTCTTAGCCTACAGAACGTGGAAAGCTGTCTTCAAAATGGGAAGGCCTCTACTAAGTGGACGAAGTCATCAGATCAGAAACTTATCGCTTCAAACAATTGGATGGGACACCCTTACCTTGGTTATGAAACTCGAAAAATCTCTGAATGTATTATCAATAATGTAATTTGATGATCAATTAATAAAATGATCCTTTTTGAGGAACATTCCATTCTCTTGCGACCAACAAGCCGGAGATCTCGGTGGCTAAGCAGCGGGGGCTAATCTATAAGGATCCCGTAAGGCCATGCTCGCTTTTCAGCGAGTGAACACCTATGAAGATCTTAGTCACACGGGAATCAAGGGCTAAACTATAAGGACTTTTGAAAAACCGTCGATCCAAGGGATCAACAACAAAGACATCTACGGCTAAGCAGCGGGGGCTAACCTATAAGGACCCTCGAATGCCATGCTTGCTTTTCAGCGAGCTAACACCCATGAAGACCTTAGTCATACGAGAAGTGGGGGCTAACCTACAAGGACCTCCAACGTTCATCGATCCAACCCCCACGGGTGAAGACTTGATGACTAAGAAGCGGGGGCTAACCCACGAGGATCCCCGAAGGCCGCTCACTCTTTAGCGAACCAACATCTTTGAAGATCTTAGTCATACGAGAAGTGAAGGCTAACCTAAAAGGACCTTCGACCTACCAACTTTGGCGACGTACGAAGTCCAACTTAGAAGAACCTTCAGAGAGCTAACCCCTAAAGACTCTCAAGGCGAAGGCAACACCCAACATACGGATGTCTTCGCGAAATTCCCCAACACGAAGATCGTACGTGACCAGATTCGAACGAAGTGAACATAAAATCAACAAAGTACAAAAACACAGGTGAAACATAAACTTCAAGTTCATTTTATTGACAGGCTTACTAGTGAAGACACAAGCAGCTGGCCACCAAAAAAAAGACCAAGGGAAAGATACATCGATTATTTGGAAGGTCTGCCTTCAGCTGGTGAAGCTTTGATGTTTGATATTCTTCCAGCCGCGATGCCCGACATTTTTCCAGCTGCTGAACCCATAGGAGCAGGGAGATAGGAATCAACTTCGGGAAAAAGCTGCCTAGCTAAGCTCCTATTCTTTTCGAAGCGACGTCTACATCCATGGTCGATACTTCGGTGACTTCGAGAGTTGCATTGCATAGAGTTGCGACGAGTAGATCCTCTAACAGCCCAACAGTAGGTTCGACACACTTGGCTACCGTCGTACTCTCTATGAGTTGGATACGGAGTTCGATCACGGCAGATCTATCCTTGCTCAGAGCTCTCGAAATGTCAGCAATTGTTCTCCAAGCTGAGATAAGCTCGCTTCGAATATCGTCGACTGCTGACCTCTCTATGTCCATCACCCGATAAAGTTCCCTAATTATGCCTTCGGTCGAGTGAAGATCACCTTGAAGTTGGCTAATTTGCTTTGTAGCTTCATCACCAACTTTGTCCGACGCAATAATATACTTCAGCTCCAATATTTCATCCTAGGCTTTGCGCACTCGTTCATTGCCAAGAACTTTTGCCGCCCCTATCCTCCAGTTAGTGTCCCCAGTAGACTTCGCAAATTTATCACGCTTTTCAGTTAATCTCCGTTTTGTGGCAAAATATTTCCTATCCGCCTGCTTCAGACACTTTCTCAAATACTCTACCTCTGTCGAAGGCTCATCATTCTTCTTTATCTTCCAGAGTTTTTTTTTTGCTTCGGTAGCATCTTGTTGAGCTCGATAAAGGTCCTCAAGATTCTCAATTCGAACCCTTAAAGGTTGGCAGATACTTGGTGCGATATTGCACAAATGCATGATCGCAACAATCACACCGAACCAACTGAGAAAAATATCACAAGCAGACATGAACCAAAGAACACGGATAAAAATTACTTTTTCATTGATTTCAAAATCTTCCATTATATTAACAGAAAAAGAAAAAGAAAAGATACATGAGTTTAAATGTTCTTGACCTCGGCATGAGGATCGACAGAGGAGCTTGAGATAACTGCAGCTAGCTGCTTCGACTCCACTTGCGGTGGCAAAATTGGTGTGGCCTCGATAGGAATGGATGCAGACACAACCTCCGGAGGTGGAGTAGCTTCGGAGCTCCTTTCGGTAGTCTTGGTAGTTGGAGCTCCATCTCCTGTAGCTGCTTTCTCGGTTCCTCCATCTTCTTCCTCTTCCTCTCCTATCTTATCCAGGAAGCTCAAGTCTAAGTTCGGAAAGCGTGCAGCCACCCTCCAATGGCAGATGTCCAAGTCGGTATTGAAGGCCTCCTGGTTGAAGTCACATTTCTCTTTCGAAAATTTGTCGGACGTGCGGAAGTCTTCCACAGCTGCGTGCTTGGCTTTGGCAATCTGATCCTTAGCCTTCTTCTCAACATGGATGGCTTTGGCCTGCGCCTCCAGTCTTTTCTTCTTCTCCGAAGCCAAGTTGTCTTTGACTTTCTTCAGCGCCATCTTCAGACGAGTGACCTCAGCTTCAGTGGTTTCTGCCTTAGGCTTAGCTTCAGCAGCGGCGTTGTCTGCCATCTCACACTTTCCTTGAGCCTCTGCTGCTTCGTGGAGCTCTCCCTTTGACTTTTTCCAGGTCGGTGTTAAAAAGCATGTTTCGAAAGGCACTGTTGGCGGTCTTTCAATCATAAAAAATGTCTCAGGTAGACGGTGAACCGAACCCTGCCTTTGGTCTGCCAACCCCCAGTTGAGTCTGACCCCATCTAGGTTGAATTGGTCTGGGGGGCAGGGAGCGCGACTGGCTTCGGAGGTCGAATTTGGAGGGGAGAAACTGATATAGCCTCCACCAGAGCTGGAGTCAGGGGGACCACCTTTTTTATGACTCTTGTTCGAAGTCTTGGGCTTTTTCTGAGCATCGATGGATGAAGAGGATACTTTCCTTTTCAACGAACCTCTCATTAGCCTCTTCATCTCTTCAGGCTTCATTTTTGCAACAAGAGAGAGGTCAGCATTTGTAAAAATAAGAAAAACAAGCATCGGGAAGATTGGAGAAATCTTCACCTTTGGGGTCGGTCGGACTGATGGCAGCATTGAAGAGAGCTTGCTCCAACAACAACACCTTTAATAGAGGCATTTGATACCCTCTTAAAGTTGCAGAGTGCTCTGAGTCCTCATCTCCAAGCTTCGGGGCCTGAAAGGCAGGATTCCTCGGTCGACCCCAGTATGGAAATCTCCTTCTAACCAGGCACCAAAGGAGCTTCTTTTATCAAAGCAGAGACCTCCCTCAGAGGAGAAATGTATCACTAGTCTTCGGTACGTCTCTTTATGGTATAGAAGGATCAGAAAAGAGGAAGAGAATGAGGAACTTCAGTCTTGGAGCAAAGAATGAGAAAGCCAATGATGAAATGGAAGGAATTGAGAATGACAGAACAAAGAGAGATCGAAAAAGCGGAAGAGCTCAACGACGAAAGGATAGATGGATAGCCTAAGTCCGGCCTTGAAGGCTTCTTCGTATAGATCGATCCTACTGAGAGGACTACCGATCCTACCACTAGGCCACGAAGACTAATTCAAATGAGGCTGGGATCCCGTATTGTGCATGGATGAGATTTAAGTCCTTCGGGCTCAATCGGGATCCGACTGTATCAGGAACGAAGGAGGAGACAATAGCATGCCCTTCGCCCCATCAGCAGGGACCTCTCCTGAAGGGAAAGATGATCCAGCCAACCAGCTTTCGCTGAGACTCCTGGAACCCGTCATTGACAAGCAGAAAATGGACACAAAAAGAGGGAAGAAGAGGCTGTCGGGCGGAGAAAACTAAAAAAAAAACAAGAGAAGAAAGGAGACCAACCTGCAGCGACACAGGAAATGAGGACGGTGATCCTGCATGAGGTGAGGACGGCGATTCGAAGAGGAGCCGCCGACGATCGGGAAAGCTCTAGGAACAGAGAAGAGAACCAGAGAAGAAGAAAAGCCTGGAAGGGTTTGGAAGCTTGAAAGAGGGAAGCGAATACAGCCTTCTTTTATAGGCGCAGGGGAGCCAAACTGTCCGGATACTGAATCCTGCTCAATCATTTATGACCAACACTTGGCATGATTCTATTGGCAATTAGGAGATGTAAGTCGGCCCATTAATGATTTGTGTCGAAAATGAGACATGCCAGTTTTCAAATTTCGCAAACCGCCTCAAGGTCATGATTAGATGCAGGTTCACTCCGCCTAAGGGCCATAGGCGCCGTTTTGACTTCGGGGGTGACATGTCTTCGGCAAATCAGGACTCATGTACTCTCTTCGTTCGCATCGAACTCGGGAGTAGGGGGTATGTTTTGGGGGGAAATTTGTCATCTAGGCCCAAGATGCGGACTAACAGAAAGGTAGGTGATGTGATATGCAAGACCGATGTCATGGCATCGTCAGGGATGGAAGTATTCAATCCCAAAGGAATATGTATTTCTCCTGTACCATAAAAGAACCATTTGAAGCCATTCTGTGCATAACTTGAGACCTCCCAATCCTAGCTTCGATCCCTGACGATCCTTGACTCCTAGTGATCTCCCTGAGCAGAATATCCAAGATCAACTGATCCTGACTTCGGCCTCATCCTGACTTCGGCATCAAGCCTGTCTCAGTCTCCACGGCAGCTGACATCCGACATCTGTCCAACATCTATGGATGGCGGGACATCTGAACTGGTCGATCTCTGACTTCAGCCACAGGTATACTTCAGCTTTCATCGATCTTTATTTCACTGAGCACAGTTGGCTCTAGCCGCCTCTTTCCTTCAGCATCCGTCTCCATCGGATCACGTCGAAGTCTCAACAAGAGAAGCCGGTCCAATCTAACCTACGTCCTCATTTCAAAATTCAAAACGCCCGTGACATTTAGTTGGCTCCGGAATAGATAAGGCAACTGTTACCAACCGATCTCGAAAATTTCGATCGTAAATCCTGCCATATCGCGCCTAACTTGGTCACGTAACCTGCCCAAAAGGGCCTCTTAACCGTTGCTTATAAAAAAAACCTCTAGGGGACTCCTCAAGGTACACGCGAACAATCTCTTTCTGCACTCCCTTTCATCTGTTTCTCCTGGTTTCTGATTTGAGCATTGGAGGATCTCTGTCGGAGCCAATTCCGGCCAGGACTTATCTTGTAGGTCTATCTTCTGAGAGGATGCCCCCCCCCCGCTCCAGTCTTTCTGACCGAGTCTTAGATTTCAGCGGCAACAGCTTCGAATCCCTACCTTGCTTTGGTGCCTTCTCACTAGGGCTTTGATTTGATGTATCCAATACCCAAGGGGTTTTGAACATTATCCTCCCATCTTGTGATCAAATTGGATTAAAAAGAAAAAGAAAGTGCTAGAAATTTAAATTTATACTAAAAGCAAGAAAATACCATGTAAATAAAATTTGTTCAAATCAATAGACTTAAATAAAGATCGAACAAGATTTTAAATATCATGGGATGGGCTTTCTAGGTTTTTTGTGGAATGAGACACCCTGCATACTAATACTCGGGATGATGGATGTCTGTCCTGTTTGGGTCCATTTTTGATTCATCCCATGTTGACACTTGCGACAATGGCCTGTCCCAAGATGGGCTGCGGCATGCCTCTTTGTCCCACCAGTATTTAAAGCCTTGAGAACAAGTATATTACATTTTACCAACAAGAAAGCAGCCAAAAGAAAAGGAATGCATGTTGAATTTAAAGCAGATTTGCTTGTAGATGCCTTTCATATGGAGGAGCCTTTAAGGGGCTGCCCCTCATGTTCTTACCCTCTTGATGTCTTCTCTTGCTTCAAGATCTTCTTGGGAAAACTTCCACGAAGCTTCAAGCATGGTAGATCTAAGAAAATTATCTAGCTAAACCCACAGAATTTTGTGTTGGATCTGGGAGAAACCTTGGTGTAAGAGAGGTGAAAGAATAGTGAAAAGGCTTTGTTTTGGTGGTGTTTCCCCTCTTCTCTCCATTTTCTCCAAACTTTCCAACCTAGATTTGAAGAGGGTGTTGGGGGAGGGGAAGAAAATGGTTAAGGGATGGAAAAAAATTCCTAATTCTCGCAGGGAGGTATTTATAAGCGTAGGAATTCAAATGGAGGATTAGTGGAGGCTCTAGAGATTTCTAAGAATACGAGGGTTTAGTTTGTGCCTAGTGTCATGATATGATGGGCTCCAAGAATTAGCCATGGATTGCCAATATAGATGACTTTGATTTATTCTAGGAAAGCATACTTGGACTTGATAGCTAAATTCAAACTTAAAAGGGGGAATCTATCTAGATTAGTGTGTTCCGAAGTGTGGTTATTTTTATGAGTGCACTTATGGGTCAAGTATAGGAAACAAAGTGTCAAACTAAATTTACGGTGCAATTTGAAGGTGCTATATAAGTGCGATTGAGGCGAAATTTTAGGAGGACAGAATCCGTGTGTGAAGAGCATGGATTGACCAAATATGGATCTGGTTTGACTTCGTTTGACTAGCAGCCAAAGCTGGTCAGATAGGGTCCTGGATAAGGTTTGTAAAGGCTGAATTTTGTCAAAGCTGGTAAAATTAATGGATGGAGACGATGGAATCATGCGCTTGAGTGTAGATAAGCTTGCCAGACCGAATTAAGGAATATAAAGGTGGAGTTGGAGGAGAACTGAGGTTTGATCTAGTGGAGTAGGTGGTTCTCAAATCTTAGCTATAGTAATTTTGAGATCTTTTAAGCAAAAGAGCATGTCAAAGGAGATGCCTTGGGGTGTCCACATTACTAGTCAGATTTTAAGAATGTAGATGAAACGGAAAATGCAGCTCGTGAATTTAACTTTATTTACAGGAGGCTGAGCAGCTGGAATGATTGGCACATGGGTATATTGAAAGTCAGCACCCTCTTTAATATTGAGAGTGAGTGCAATGAATAAGAGCCCTTGTGATGTTGACTCAGTGATAATGAAATAAGGTTTTGGAAGGAAATTAAACTTGATGAAAAGAGAGTGAGTATAGATGCAGAGGTTGAGGTATGACCATACTTCTGTCCACACAGTGTGTTAATAAAGGTAGATCTCAAAGTAAAGGGTTAATTTTTGATTGAAAAAAAAAAAGAGAAACCAATCAAAGGAAATATTTGATTGGAAAAAAAAGAGAAATCAATAGAAGGAAATATTTTTTAATTTATGGTCTGCGGGGTGAGAGAATTATTGCAAATGAAAATAAAAGCATTATGGGATGTTGATATGAAAACAGGATGTACTTAAAAGCAAGGATTGCCGACTCGGAACCGAATCTCATGCTGGCTGGCCGGTTGGCGGTACATGAGTTGATACGTCCGTATATCGGATTGTACTGAGCCTGAACCGACATGGAAACAAAGGATGAATCAAAGAGGAAAAGAGAGAGAGAGAATGGGGAGGGAGGGAGGAAAAGGGAGGATAGTGGAGATGCCGGCGGTGGTCACTGGAGGGTTGCGGAGACCATTGGAAGGCCGTCAAGGCCTCCTGCACTCCATGGTCTTTCATGAGAGAATGAGAGCAAAGAGAGATGGAGAGAGAGGGGAGAAGGGAGGGAAGATGAAGGAGGCCTCGATGGTCCTCCAACGGCCTCCCCACCTTCTCCTCCTTCCTCCCTCCCCTTTCTCTCTCTATCTCTCTCTTTTCTCGCATCTCATAGAGGACTGCGGAGCCTCAGAGGTCTTGATGGCTCTTTGGTGGCCTCGTCGGGCCACCATCAGCCGTCTCTGGCCTTCCTCTCTCCTTTCCTCTCCTCCTCTCTCTCTCTTCCTCTCTTTCGTTCTCCTTCGCTCCATTTTCGCCGGCATTCCGAATCGAATGCCCAAACCACACCGGTTAGCCATCAATATGGTTTGAGGCACCCTGAATCGTATGGTTCGGCAAACCCTACTTAAAATGCTTGTTTCATGAGAAGATTCTCATTTGCATATGAAGAAGGTTCAGTATGGAATTAACAAGATAATTTTTGTAGCAATCAGCCTTTTAATTCTATATGCTTAACCTCTTGCTATAGGGATTGTTGTAGACAAGAGTTCCGTCCGACACGTGAGGTATTGTCCGCTCTGGCCCTGGGTCTCATGGTTTTGCCCTTTAAAAGGCGCCTCACGTGGGAAGGATGATCCCCTCTTTATAAGCGCGAGTCCTTCTTGACTCACAACTGATGTGGGACTATTAGTGCCTTCCATATTATTAAAACCACAACAGAGCCCCTTAGTCAAGGGTATCTCCAATGTGTACAGTCCAAGGAGCCCCACAGTTAGCCAAGGTGGATCTTAGCCCCTTCCTAGCGTGCCATTGTTGTGGACAAGCGCTCGGTCCGATGGTGAGGTATTGTCCGTTCTAGTCCATGGACCTCATGGTTTTGCCTTTTAAAAAGCATCTCACATGAGAAGGATCATCCCCTCATAAGTGCGAGTCCCTCTTGACTCACAACCAATGTGAGACTATTGGTGCCCTCCACATTATTAGAACCACAACAGGGATGATAGCATTTCTTCTTCCATCGCATGGCCATGGTTGCACATATTAACAATTAACGTCATAGCAGAAAACAAAATGATTTTTTTAGTATTAAAATTATAATTTATTGTCAAACTAAGATCACAGTGCTTAACAAGAGAATAACAGATAACCACTTCCCAACAAAGCAGTAGTATAACTTTCAGATTGCTAACTAAAAAAAGGTCAGCCAGCTGCCTGGGCTCAACATCCTTGTAACATATTGCACTTTGGTTCTTTTATCCATTATTGATAAGTTTGCTGGTGCATTATACTCTGATATGGTTTCTTTCTCATGGACTGTATGAAGGATAGGATGTAATTTTAAATGGAAAGCTAACATGATAAATTTGTTTATACTAATTTAATTCCTTCAAGAATATAGAGCATTCTGCTTGTTGTATTTATGACCATAGATTTTGCTCCAGAGTCTTGTACTCTTTGAACTCAACCTTTGCTAATTCCTGTCCAGAGGGAACCCTCAGAGGATTGATGCTTCATCTGCCAACAGACGTGTTATTTTCACTTTTGAGCAGGTATGCAGATAGTGGTTTTTGTGTTTGTTTTGTTTCCCTTTTCCTTGATTCATGTATTCTATGTTTGCATTAGTTGCAGCAAAGCATGCAAATTTGGTAGTACTGCTCTTAGGTGGATAAAGAATTTCAGAAATATGATGTTATATCATAATTCATAATATCACAGAAATGCCACTCATCCTTTTCTTCTTAATTTCTATTTTTGTATGATTTCTCAAAGCTTAAAATACAAATGAAAGTTTTTGGTTATGATCTCGTATTTTCGTGATGAAACTTGTGCTCTTGGCTTAGCAACTTCTTCTATTTCATGCATCTTTTCTTGTGTTTGGATAAATGAAATCAGTTAGCTATATGATATTTTAAGATCTAAGTAATGATGTGACTGTGCTATAAAATACCATCTTAAGCAAGCTATTCTCAGCTTCAAGACTTTTAAGAATAACTTTATGCCAGCAGCACCATTGTTATTTTTGTTTTTTTTTCCCTTTGAATTTCAATGATGGATCTTTCCCTGTTGATCTCCAGAGTCTGATGTATCTGTATCATTATCCTGATATATGGTATGACTATGCAACATGGCATGCAAAGAGTGGCTCTGTGGATTCAGCAGTTAAAGTTTTTCAGCGGGCTTTGAAGGCTCTTCCTGGTAATTGGTGGTTCTATTAATTTCAGTTTCTGCTTAAGATGTCAAGAAATTTATGTAGCAATTACTTATTCTTGGAAGTAGAAAGAGGGAATGCTAGTCCAGAAGCCTCCTAATTGTACTGGAAATCGAGGAATATTCTTCTAGATTCTCTGTCATTTTCTTGTACTGAAATATTCTTTCAGTTTTTTAATGAATACCTATGCAATTGCAGCAGTAAAAAAAAAAGAGGAAAATAACACCAAAAATAAAAGGAAAATGTAAAATATCCTGGCTGTAAACATATAAGGGAAAAATTCTATTTTTTATATTTATAAAAGCAGAATAAGTTTTTCCATGTTTCTCTCTGCCTGTTCGTTGGATTTGTTAAACTTTTTATTCTTTTTTTCTCATGTGCCGGAAAGGAAATATGCAATGAACCAATTTAATGAATCTTAACTTATGTTTCTCTCACATGAAAAGAACTATTGCACTGGGCCATGATGTGCTAAGCCTTCCCCTAACTTTCTCGCGGATAACACGTCTGGGAAAAATGCGGTCCTCTTTCCCTCTCTCTTCCTCAAAATTCACCTAAATTTGAGAATTGATACTCCTTGTTCCTATTTTCTGTCCTATGTACCTGAAGGTTGACTGGCATATTCAAAACAATGCTACAAGTCAAAGTTGAATGATACCTACAAGAGGTGTTGTTTTAAGCGAGTTGGGGTCATTCTATTGTGTGTTATTTATCCTTTGTTTTTAAATTTTATAGTTCATATTCAATCATTATTTTCAGTTTCTTTTCTTTTCAATGTCTTGTTTGCATGGTATAATGAATATTAATTATTTCTTATTCATTTTTTGTTAATTATTTCTTTGAAGCATGCATTGCATGTTGCTACTTGCTAGTAACCACCTATGAACCATGAACATGGATATGGGATGTGGATACGACATGGTATGGGTATGCTGGTACAACAAACCTTGAAAAAGTAGGATACCTATGCCAATTAATATACATATAAATATCATACACACACACACATATATGTTTGTATATATGTAAATAAAAATTATAAAGAATGGTAGGTTATTAAAATAGCATATTCCGTATGTTAGATGGTAGTATCAACTTTCACAAGCTTATCATTTAATCATCAATCAAAATATCAAATCATAAACCATAATCCATGCTTCATATTTTGATATTAATGTTGTAGACTAAAACTTAACCATTCATCATTAAAAGGTTAGCATTAAGAGAAAATAGGCAAATGCTCTCTCCCTTATATTTGTAGGAATTGAGGAAGTATCTCGAACCTTATCAAAAAGCATCTAGAATATATTTTTATGTTGAAAAATACCATACTTTATGCAAGTATTGGACATGTCCATGAGGTATTCCATACGTATCTGACATGGATGTGACCTGTGTTTGAAGTATCCTTGCTTTCTAGGTAATCATTACTACTTAGTAGTGCTTATATCAAATTATATTTATTGACAAGTTCAAATTTTTTCTTAAATTAATATTGTTGCTCGCCTAGTTGGGTTTAAACACTAACAGAACTAGAATGATTGAACAAGGGCCTAACTGGGTTCAAAGTGATAGCCAATTATGAGTCCTTTATGAACTAGCTATTGTCATAATAGAATTGTTTCATAATTGCTTTTTAAACTAATGCTGGCTAGTTTGAAATAATTAAGTGGAAAAGAACTTGGTGAGAGAACATAGCTTTTTGATGCATTATTAGTTTTATGATATTAGTTTCTTTCAAGGGTTGCCAAACCATCCGAATTAGGTGGCTTAGGACGTACCAAATTGAACGGCCTTGAACCAAGGTTGTTCGGGCTTTTGAAATGAGGCAAGAGGCAAACAGGGTCATATTGGTCCAAACTAGGCGGAACTGGCTGGTTCTGCTCGGTTTTGGGCAGTACCAACCTGATTCACCCAGGCCAAATCAGCCACAGATATATAAAGACCTCACCATCCCTCGATCTTGATCTCTCTTTTTTCTCGCCTCGTCTCTCCTTCTCTTTTCAATCTTCCATGATTGCTGTGGCCAATTTCCTCGACTAAGTGCCTCCTCCTCCCCCTCCTTCTCTTTCTCTCTCTCAATCCCCTCACCCTTGACTTCTTCTGTTCCAAACCCCTTTGAGACCCTCGAACTATTTGTCGGCATTGCTTGTGACCCTCCACAACCTGGACACCTTCACCTTTGCCGCTTTGGCGTTGCCTCCCCAGCATCCATTTCCAAGTTGCTGCCAAGGAGAACCCTTTTGCCTCCCTCCTCTTCCCCTCTTTCAAAATTTGAGGGTAATGACACCAATCAACATGGTTCTGAGTATTGTGTCGGTGCAATTCAGTACCATACTGTTTTGACTTGGTACTTGACTGGCATGGGTCATGGTACTGGTATTGATAACCTTTCTTTTTATATCAGTTTTGGAAGTACTCAAGAATTTCCTTGCCAACTAACAAATGTGGCTTTTCTATTAAACAGAAATAGGATGACTAAAGTCTAGATTTATTTTTTTAGTTCTTAGGTTGTACTTTTGTAGTTCAACTAATAACTGGTCAAATCTATTCATGACATTGATGATTTGGTGTTATCTTAATGTGAGGTTATACGAGTAATTAAAGTTTCAATGACTTTTGCTAGATTCTGAGTTATTAAAGTATGCTTATGCGGAATTGGAAGAGTCTCAAGGTGCAATTCAGGTTAAGTAATGACAACAATCCTATTCATTACTCATGTAACCTTTGTAAAGTTGACTGATAGGTGGCTTTTGTGCAGCCTGCCAAGAAAATATATGAGAGTCTTGTAGCTAACGATGCAAGTACAATGTCACTTGCACACATTCAGGTGAGCACTTCTTTTTTTTCCCCCTTCATTTTCTTTAAGTTTATTTAAGCCAAAACTTCTCGTTTATCTACTTTTTCTTATTGGTTGTCTTCATGATTGGAGTTTTTAACTTTTTATTGCAGTTTATTCGGTTTTTAAGGAGAACTGAGGGCATTGAAGCAGCTCGGAAGTATTTCTTAGATGCTCAAAAATCACCGACCTGCACTTATCATCTATTTGTTGCATATGCTATGGTGGCATTTTGTCTCGACAAGGATTCCAAGGTTGTGAAACATCTGCACTCTGGTTATTTGTTTTTACTCTGTACTGAACGTGCATGTTTTTAAACTATTCCTGAAAGGAAATGGATCTAAGAATAAGATTCTTCTATATCCTGGTCAGATCTGTTTATAGAACACATATAACCTGCTGTTATAATCGTGAACTCCATAGTTAGATGATCCATGAATTAATAATGTCTAAAATTGTTTGCTAGATTATCTTCTGGTAGTTTCGCTAACAAGTATTTGGTGATCGGTCCTCAAAATATGGATCGAGTATAAAAGATAAGCCGTTCATGGATGCTTTAATTATGCCTTTCTATCAACTATTTCATTTCCAATATGAAAGGAGTTTTATGTGTTGTACAAATATAAGTAGGGCAAACTGAAATCATTTTTTGATTATTTTAAATATTGGTTATTAGATAATTATAATGTAAATAGTAACATACATCTAAGTGAACATTTGAGGGGCACAAATTCCTAAGAAACCCTTATCTAGTAGGTTGTGAGTGGTAGCAGTAGGTTACACACATCTAATGCTTGCTTGCCCTTGAATGCTTTCCAAGAACAAGCGAAATTTTGTGAGTAGTAACTTTAAAGTTGAATTCTTGCCAATTCCAACAATACTAGTCCAATGTTTCCTTGTTGAGTATCAGATTTTAACTCAACTCAACTAAGCCTTAGTTCTAAGCTAGTTGGGTTGGTTGCATGAATTCTTTTCTTCCATTTTGCTTGATTTAGGGTAGCCAAACCTTTTGAGAGATGTTGAGATATTAAATCCTTATTACTTCATTTCATGTGATATTGGATTTGCCTTTATCTCTCTTTCCTTTTACATGGATAAAATCTCTCCTTATCACTGATGAATCCCTTGGTCTCCGCTGTACATGTCCAAACCATCTAAGTTGTTCCTTTCTCAAGTTGTCCTCAATTGACGCAACCTCTACCTTTTCACAAATGACTTCACTTCTTATTCATCATTTCTTGTATTACCACACATTCATCTCTACATTCTCATTTCAACCACACACCTCTTGTACACATATTTTTAAATTGCCTAACATTCAATATTGTAAAGCATTGTTGGTCATATGGCTTTCTTATAAACTTTTTCTTTCAACTTGCAAGCATCCTACAATCACATATGTCAGTTATTCTTCTCCTTTTTATCCAACCTGCTTTAATCCTATAGATAACATCTTTTTCATTTTTCCTTATGAATAAATAAATCCTAAATATTGAAAATGATGACTCGTGCTAACTTTATGATCTTCAATTTTTACCTTACTTTCATCCCTGTTTCAAATTTTAATAAAACTGAATTCCATGTATTCTATCTTGGTTTTGCTCAATCTCAAACCCTTGCCTTCTAATGCACTCTTGATAATTCTAACTTATGTAACCTAGACCTTAGTTTCATTCACTTGGACTAAATCATCCGCGAATAGCTTGCACCAATGAATCATGTCCTAAATATGCACCAATGAATCTTGTCCTAAATATGCCTAATAAGCTCATTGTAATTAGCAAAACAAGGTAAGGACTTTTAGCAGATTTTTGGAGTCATGGTCTCAAATCTTGATGGGATGTCTCGTGAGACATCAGGATGGGGTACTATCCTGAGTGTTGGGACATGACCATTCCTCAACTATCCCAGCATCTTGATTGGCATGTCTTGGGCCATCCCCTATCCCAGTATTGGGGTAGGGTGGGATGGTGGCACATCTCGTTCCATGGGCAAATTAGGATAATGCTATACCATGGTAGTTAAAACTTTGCTTGGTCTAAACCTATTCCGATGGTATATTTGTATATTCATTAGTATTACTACCATTAGTTCTCATACTAGTAACTACTCGATCATACGTGTCCTTATTCACATTGATATTTCTAATGGAAACTCTTTTCTTTTCTAACACCACCATAAGACTTCTCTGGGGACTCTACATATGCTTTCTTTAATTTAAAAACCATATGATGATTTTGATTCTATTCTCTATACTTTTTCATTAATATCCGAAGGAGAATGATAGCTTCCATCGTCAACCTTTCTACCATAAAACTGGTATGGTTCTCTGACATTTTTGTGTCCCACCCTAAGCTATGCTCAATCACCCTCTGTCATTTTGTAGTATTGCTCATGATTTTAATACCATCATAGTTAGAACAATTTTGAATATCAACTTTATTCATATAAATCAGCACTATGGTATTCTTCCATTCATTAGCATTTTTTGTCTTCGAAACCTTATTAAACAAATTAGCCAAGTTACTCTTATGTTACATAAATACTTACAAACCTCAATAGGAATTGCATTAGGTCCAATTATTTTTTCTATTTTTAAATATTTTTCATAGCTTTCTTTATAGTGTTCGTTGAATCACTCCAAATTGGGCACTTCAGGGCGCGTTGAACTGTATCGGTAGCCTATCGATGTGGTTTCGGCGTTCAATTCAAAACACTAGTGAAAATGGAGGGGGAGAAGGAAAGAGAGGAAGAGAGACAGTAGGGGAGGGAAGAAGAGGAAAACGCCGATGGTTGCCTGCTGAGGCCTCTAGAGTTTCCCTTTGAGTCCCAACAGATCAAAATAGAGGGAGAGGGAGGGAGGGAGAGACAGATGGAGAAGATGGTGGAGAAGTTGGTGGTGGCCGCTGGAGGGTCTATGAAGGCTCCTGTATTAGATGTGCCCTAAAAGCCAGATTGGCTGACACGTACATATTCTAAAGGCATAATTTTGTAATTAAATTTTGAAATAAATAAAATTTGGGTTATTTTTTCATTCATGTTATGTTTTGATTGTATCCATGAAGCATCCGAGGAATTAACGGATGATGACATATTTTCAAGAATTGAGAATTTGAAGTATGTGTCATTAGTGATTAATTCTTAAATGCTCCCAATCGATAGATCGTCATGGAGATGGTGATTGATTCGGATAGATCGATGCATAGATCGCTTCTCTTCATAGGTAGATGAGTCTTGAGTCGACAGTATGGGGATACTGGAGCGAGAGTGTAGGTGCTTGATAAAGATCAAGGGTACTGAGTGTGACCAACACGAGAAGTCACTAGGATGGCTATCTACTCGTCAGTGATTTACTTAAAGTTGCAGTGGTGTAGATAGTGCTTTGACCTGTGGTGTCTCGACTGTTCACAATGAGGTTGCTGTAATTTGACTGCACAATCACTTGGTTACCTAGCCATTCAAAATCTTGCGGTGTATGTTGGCTATAGTAGATCCATTGCAGGAATAGAGTGTGCACCTAGATGGGTTCTGTCGATCCTGGTAGATAGGGAGAGGTCCTATGCAATTCATGAGATTGAGTCCTAAAATCCATAGCTATGGTAGGTGAACAATGGAAAGAAGTTTCCATAAGGTTTCATATGGATTCGAGTCGATTGAATCTGACATATGACGAACGAATGGATTTGACGAGTTATCTTTAATCTGTCTTGTCGGGACTCACGATAGAACTGAACTACACGATAACTGCATTTAGAGGTTCATTACTTTCATTCTTCTGGATTGCCACTATATACTATTAGGTATCACTGATGGATTGTGGGACTTATCGAGCATCGTCTTGATGATTGATGACCTTCGAAGGGCAGAGTTGGAATTGTTCCAATCCATCGAAAGGAGTTTCAATGATATTTTGATAGGGATCACAATATATCTCACTATCAGACAGAATGGAGCCTATAGGATCACACATAAAAGAAGTTCTTGTCCGATCAGATGGTTGATCGACGATTATAAATTGTTGAAGGATAAAATTGTCAATGTGATTGAGATTAATCTTAAGTAAAAGTTGCAATTATGTAATTCACTAAGTGTTAGTGAATTATAGGAGGATTAATTAGCAATTGGATTGCTAATTGGCTCTATTTGATTGAGCAATGAGGTTTGGATCGAGTCTAATTGAATTGGATGTAATTTGATTTGGATTGGGTTTGATTGGATCAAGCCTAATTACGAGGGAGACTAATTTTTGATTTGATTAGGATTTGGATTTAGTTAATTCCTAATTGGATTAGGAATTTATTGAGGAGATTGAGTTCCTAATTTGATTAGGTTCCTTCCTTTATTTGGGTCAAACCAAATCAGATTTGGTTTAAATCAAAATAGAAAATACAGAGTCCCAAAACCCTGGAATTCTCTCCCCTTGCGCACCCTTGGGTTTCACGCTGAAAATATTCACGCAAAAAGTGTTTCTGCGTGAGAAATGTTGGCGTGAAAGAGAGGAGGGCATAGAGAAGGGTGGGACGGCACATCTTCATGAGTTATCATCCTTATCTCTTGCCTAATTTGTATTCGATTCAAATCAAGAGATAATCATAAGAATGGTAGGCGGTTTCTCAATGAGTCATGATTCTTATCTCCTACTTAATTTGAATTTGATTCAAATTAAGATGAGAGGATAAGAAGGAAACAAATCTGGGATTTTGGAAAATGGTGTAGCGCCAACTAATCTCTTCACGCATTGAGGAAGAAGTGTGCATGAGAAAGAAATTAGATTTCTTTCTCACACCACACTTTGTTCTTAGCGACAAAAATATGGGATGCCCCATATGATTGGCGTGTAAGAATTATGGTGCCTCCTAAAAAACCCTAGCCTCAATGCCTGCTTATAAATAGGCTCCAAAAGGTTGGATGCCTATGAGAAAAGAAAAAGAGAATTATTTTCTCTAAGCTGAGCCTCCTCTCTTCTTCCTCTTTCCTATTCCTCCCACGTTCTTCTCCATCTCAAGAGTTTGTCAGATTTGAGAGGAAGCTACTTCAGCCATCAAAGAGGAGTCTTCTACAAAGTAGCTAGCATCTCGGTGAAGACACCCATCTTTGATCAGAACGAGTCCTTGTGTGGATACCTATGGAGGCCGGACACGTGCGCGGCTAGAGAAACCATTCAGATTCACGATCATCGGCTATGGTGTAGTACAATCTTTGATCAGAACGAGTCCTTGTGTGGATACCTATGGAGGTCGGGCACATGCGCGGCTAGAGAAACCATTCAGATCTACGATCATCGACTATGGTGTAGTACGATCCGTGCAATGGTATTGAGATCCGATCTCAATATTATTTTGTTTTATTTTCAGATTATATGCTTGTCATGTATCCGAGCATGGATAGTTAATAGTTTTGATCTATTGCATGTGGGGTTAAAAGGTTCAATCTAGATCTGCTTCTGCTGTCGTTTCAAAATTATTTTGAAATCTATACATGCAAGTCTATCGATTTTCTAACTGTGGTATCAGAGCCACTGGTTTTTTTTGACATGCATGATCTGATTTTTTTTTAGATCTGAAAGTTTGAGGTGTTTAAAATCGATCTTGTGCTGCTATAAGGTTGTCTTGATATAAGGTTTATCTCTATATTGAAAAGATTGTCTTAGCACAAGATTGATCAGTTTTGAAAATTTTTTTCGAAACTTTTAAATCAATCTTTTAGATCTAAAAAAAGATGTATATGATATATCTTTATTCATGTTTAGATATGAAATTAGAATGATTAAAGAGGACTGCTATGAGGTTGTCTTGATATAGGGTTTACCTTCTATATTGAAAATGTTGTCCTAGCACAAGATTGATCGATTTTGAAAACTGTTTTTGAAACTTTTAAATCAATATTTTAGATCTGAAAATAGATGTATATGATATGTTTTTATTCATATTTAGATCTGAAATCATAATGATTAAAGAACGCATCGGACTGTTGTAATGTTGTCCTGATATAGGGTTTAACCCCTATATTGAAAATGTTGTCTTAGCTCGATGCGAATCGATTTTTGAAAAGTATTTTTAAAATATTTTAATCATTATTTTAGATCTAATTTAGCACGTATGAGATATGAGTAATTTTAGTTTTAGATCTGAAAATTATGTATGTGATATATATTTTGTAGTTTAGATCCAAAATTGCATATATGAGATATATGATTTTAGGTTTAGATCTAAAAGTTTCATGTCATAAGCTATTAATGTATGCAATGAAACATAATCTAAAAGGTATTTTAGAATCTGAAATTATGTTATTGCATGTGAGTGGGTTGAACAAATTAGATCTAGTGATCATGCTACAATTAGGGTCAATTGATTAGATCTGGTTAGAACCTTTTGTCGATTTTGAGTAGTTGATCGAACTTAATTAATGGTTAGGATTAGGTCAAAGGGGTTTAAAGTTGGGTTTAGTTGTAGTTGGTCGCATCGATTTTCATTTTGATGTGAATTGATTGACTCAAGATCAAATTTGGCTTCGTAGTTCGGATCCGGATCAATAGGCCAACCTGATCGATTCTAATCAACCAATTTGGTATCTAAGATAAGTACTTAGATGGTAGTTCTTTAATTGGTTCCGTTGTTTGATCTGATCAATTCATTGGTGTTTAAGGAAAGCAATGGGGGGACCCCCACTCATCTTAACTTATCTGGCTATTTTTAGAGATTAAGTTTTGTATTAGGTTACTTGTTGACTTGAGTTTATCCATGCCCATTAGGTTGATCAGACATGAGATGTGCTGATCTAAATCAGATTAATCGGATATGAGATGTGCTGAACTAAATCAGATTAATCAGACATGAGATGTGCTGACCTTAATCAGGTTAATCAGATATAAGATGTGCTTACCTGAACCTAGTTCGTCAGACATGAGATATGCTGACTTGAACCAAATCTGTCATTTATATGAGATGTATGTGACTACTTAGAAGAGACCTGAATTTAAACCTCCTCAATAATATTAAGTCGAGGGGTCTTCCATCATTATAAAGTGCCATGTCCTCTTCGATGTTGATTGTACTCGGCTGGATATAGTGGATCAGTTGCATCAGGGGAGAAGCAACCACTCTATATGTGGGGTGAAGATAGCGTTGGGCCCAAGATCTGTCAGGTGAGGATCCAATGACGGCTTCACTCGCGCTTAATGATGGGTCTGACTTAATTAAGGAATGAGGCCAAGATTTGTTAGGTGAGGTTTCAGGACTTAGAGATCAAGTTTGCTGCAATTTGCTTGAGAAGCATTGGGCAAGAGTTGTCTATCTATTGGTTGACACATTCACTAAGGTCTGTCAGATGAGGTGGTGTGTCAATCGATGGAACCACACTGCCCACTAGGAACCTGAACTCGTGAAGGGATTTTCGCTTCCTAACTCGAGGAGTGTTAGGATCCGAAAAATTAGTGGGAGCTCCATAGAAATAGTAGGAGCTAAGTTTGTTTTTAAAATAAATTTTCTAAAACAAACTAAAATCACTTACAAAAGTCTAACTAAAAACTTCTCTTTGTAGGAAATTGTTTTCCTCCAATAGTTTAGCTCGCATTTTAGAAATCAACCAAAAATCAGATTCCAACTGTAAGGATTGGCTAAGGGAGTTGAAAGGTGTTTCGAGTTCCAAGAATCTAGGTTCTCTTAGATTAGAAAATGTCGATAGGGATTTTGAAGAGTTCAAGGGACACCTTTAGAAGGTATGTCGGACCTACTCATGATTGAGACTAATCTTACAGTTTCTTCTACTATCAGTTGGGTAATAGACTCTGGTTCTAGTGTACATTTGTGCACTTCAATGCAGGATTTTAAGGATGGTAGAAGGTTGCGGCTAGGAGAGATGTCCTACATATAGACAATGGAGCAAGAGTTGCTGCTGTGGCCGTAGGGACCTATCCTCGACTACCGTCTGATTTCTGTCCAGAACTAAGGGATTGTTACTGTGTGCCTAATGCAAGTAGAAATTTGATTTCCGTTTCATGCTTAACACAGGATGATTATGAAATTATTTTCAATAAGGACCATTGTATCATTTATTTTGGAAATAAAATGATAGCACGTGTTTCCTTAATCAACAGTCTCTATCATTTGCATGTTGACGTAGATGAGTCAATGAATCTATTCGAGCAAACTGTGAGTGCCGTTGGATCTAAGAGATCCAGAGATGAGGTTAACCTAAAGTACATATGGCACCTTAGGCTAGATCATATCGTAGAAGAAATGATTAATAAACTGATGAAAGATGGTCTTTTAGATTCATTCTTGGATGAGTCATTTTCAGTCTATGAGTCCCGCCTTCAAGAAAAAATGATCAAGCTTCCCTTTGTAGGGCACGCGGAAAGGACCACTGAAGTATTGGCTCTAGTACATACTGATGTATGCGGTCCATTTGATGTGTCAGTCAGAGGAGGTTATTTCTATTTCATCACCTTTATCATTGATTTTTCACGATACCAGTACGTGTTTTTTATGAGATACAGATCTGAAGCTTTTGAAATGTTCAAAAAATTCAGATTTGAAGTGGAGAAGCAAACTGAGAAATCACTTAAAGTACTTCGATCAGATCGAGGAGAATATCTGAGTAGAAAATTTCTTGATCACCTCAAAGAAAACGACAGTCTCTCAATGGACTCCATCTGAAACGCCTTAGCTTAACGAGATTTTAAAATGGAGAAATCGGACTCTATTAGATATGGTTCGATCCATGATGAGTTTCATCGATCTTTTATTTCTGTGGGGACATGCCTTAATGACAGTCGATTAATTAATAGGGTTTCTTCTAAATCCGTTCCTACTACACTATATGAGATATAGTATGGTAAGAAGCCGAATGTTGGTTACCTCAAAATTTAGGGATGTCCGGCCTATGTCAAACGGCAACAGACGGATAAGTTAGAGGTTAGGTCTATAAGAGCTCATTTTATAGGGTACCCAAAAGAATTTCTGGGATACTATTTTTACCTTTCGGAGGATCACAATGTGATTGTGAGCCAACATTTCAAATTTTTGGAGAGAGATTTTATCCAGAATGGAAGTTATGGGAGGAAGATTCAGCTCGAAGAGAGTCTCTGAAGAGCTTCGAGCCATAGAGCCTGTGGAATCCATTCCACCTCGTAGATCCATTAAAATCTCACGTCCTCCTAAAAGATACATGGGTATGCTGACAGAGGATGTAGAGGAAATGTTCCTCATGAGTGATATGGACCATGTTGGTGATCTTAAAATCTATGATGAGGCGATATCAGACATCGACTCCAAGAAATGGTTGGAAGCAATGAGGTCAGAGATTGACTTAATGCATACCAATCAGGTCTGGACCTTAATAGATCCGTCAGAAGGAATGGTTCCTATTGGATGTAAATAGATCTTTAAGAAAAAGATGGGTTCGGATGGAAAGGTGGAGATCTTTAAAGTGAGGCTTGTGGCCAAAGGTTATAGTCAGTGTGAAGGCGTTGACTATCAAGAGACCTCGCCAGTTGCCATGCTGAAGTCTATTCGAACACTACTTGCTGTTGTAGCAGCTTATGACTATGAGATATGATCGATGGATGTGAAGATTGCCTTCTTGAATAGATATCTTGAGGAAGATATCTATATGGAGTAGCCTCTGGATTTTACATCCAATGATGGAGATCACAAGGTCTGCAAGCTGCAAAGGTCCATCTATGGACTAAAACAAGTATCTCGGAGTTGGAATACTTGATTCAATGATGCGATCAAATCGTTTGGTTTCATCAAGAATGAGGAGGAACCGTGCATGTTCAAGAAGGTCAGTGGGAGGGCTGTTACATTTCTTGTATTGTACGTGGATGATATTCTCTTAATGAGAATGACATTGCCATAATGACTTCTGTGAAATTTTGGTTGTCCAAAGAGTTCTCCATGAAAGATCTAGGAGAAGCATTCTATATTCTGGGAATAAAGGTCTATAGAGATAGATCTAAGAGGATGTTAGGTTTGTCACAGCGATTGTACATAGAGAAAGTGCTGAAGCAATTCAGTATGAAAAACTCCAAAAAGGGTTTGTTGCCCTTCAAGCATGGAGTTCATCTTCACAAGAAGATGTGCCCTAGCATACTCAAGGAGATTCTGCATATGAGCAAGATTCCTTATGCTTCGGCTATAGGGAGTCTCATGTACGCAATGTTATGTACTCGACTTGATATTGCTCTTGCTGTGAGTGTCACAAGTGGATATCAGTCGAATCCAGATAAAAAATACTGGATTGCTGTGAAGAATATCCTTAAGTACTTGAGAAGAACTAAGGATCTCTTCTTGGTCTTTGCAGGAGGAGATTTATGGGTAAAGGGATACACAAATTTAGACTTATGTCTGATGTTGATGATAGAAAGTTTACATCAGGTTTTATGTTCCTGTGTAATGGTGGTGTGGTTAGTTGGAAGAGTTCTAAGCAATTGATTATTGCAGATCCATCATGGAGCAGAGTACATCATTGCATCGGAGGCTGCTAAGGAAGGATTCTGGTACAAAAAGTTCGTTGCAGAGTTGGGTGTGATGCCATCAAATGCTGTTCCACTCTTCTGCGACAACAATGATACCATAGCACTCGCTAAGGAACCGAGATCTCACCAGAAGTCCAAGCACATCGAGCGGCTGTTTTATATGATTTGCAAATACCTCGAGAAGACATCGAGGTGAAGAGAGTTGACTCTACAGAGAATATGACTGACCTGCTGATCAAGCCGTTGAGCCAACAGAAGACTAAAGCTCACCTTAGGAAGATGGAGCTTAGGTTTATTATCAATTGGTTTTAGGTCGAGTGAGAATTTGTTAGATGTGTGTCCTAGAAGTCAGATTGACTGACATATGTACACATTTTAGAGGCATAATTTTATAATTGAATTATAAAATAAATAAAATTTGGGTTAGTTTTTCATTCATGTTGTGTTTTGATTGTGTCCATGAATCATCCGAAGAATTCACGAATGATGACACGTATTCTCAAGAATTGAAAATTTGAGACACGTGTCATTAGTGGTTAATTCATAAATGCTCTCGATCGATAGATCGTCACGAAAACGGTGGTTGATCTGGATAGATCGGTGCATAGATCGTTTCTCTTCAAGGGTAAACGAATCTCGAGTCGACAGTGTAGGGACACTAGAGTGAGTGCAGGTGCTTGATAGAGATCAAGGATACTGAGCGTGACTAATATGAGAAGTCAGTAGGATGGCTATCCACTCGTCAGTGACTTACTGAAAGTTGCAATGGTATAGATAGTTGTTTGACTTGCGGTGCCTTAGCTGTTTATAGTAGGGTTGCTATAGTTTGACTGCACAATCACTTGGTTATCTAGCCATTCGGAATCTTACGGTGTCTGTTGGCTATAGTAGATCCATTGTAGGAATATGGTGTGCACCTAGATGAGATCTATTGATTCTGATAGATAGGGAGAGGTCCTATGCAATTCATGAGATTGAGTCCGAAAATCCATGATCATGGTAGGTGAATGATGGAAAGGAGTTTCAATAAGGTTTTACATGGACTCGAGTCAATTGAATTTGACATATGACGGATGAACGAATTTGATGAGTTTTTCTTGACATACGTCTTGTCAGAACTCACGACAGAGAATCGAACTATACGGTAACTGCACCTAGAGGTTCATTACTTTCATTCTGCTGGATTGCTACTACCACTACATACTGATAGGTGTTACTAATAGATTGTGGGACTCGTCGAGTGTCGTCTTGATGATCGATGATCCTCGAAAGATAGAATTAGAATTGTTTCAATCCATCGAAAGGAGTTTCGATGATATTGTGATAGGGATCACAATATATCTCATTACCAGATAGAATGAAACCTATAGGGTCACACACAAAAGAGATTCTTGTCCGATCAAATGGTTGATCGACGATTATAAATCATTGAAGGATAAAATCATCAATGTGATTGATGATTAATCTTAAGCAAAAGTTGTAATTATGTAATTCGCTAAGTGTTAGTGAATTATAGGAGAATTAATTAGCAATTGAATTGCTAATTGGCTCAATTTGATTGAGCAATGAGGTTCGGATCAAGTCTAATTGAATTAGATTCAATTTGATTTGCATTGGGTTTGATTGGATGAAGCCTAATTGCGAGGGAGACTAATTCCTGATTTGATCAGGACTTGGGTTCAGTTAATTTCTAATTGGATTAGGAATTTATTGAGAAGATTGGGTTCCTAATTTGATTAGGTTTCTTTATTTGGGCCAAACCAATCAGATTTGGTTTTAATCAAAATAGAAAACCTAGAGTCCCAAAACCTTGGGATTCTATCCCCTTGCGCACCTTTAGGTTTCACGCTGAAAATATTCATGCAAAAAGTGTTTCTGCAGAAATGTTGGCATGAAAGAGAGGAGGGTGCAGAGAAGGGCAGGGCCGCACATCTTCATAAGTCATCATCCTTATCTCTGGCCTAATTTGAATTCGATTTAAATCAAGAGATAATGATAAGAATGGTTGGCGGTTTCTTGATGAGTTATGATTCTTATCTTTTACTTAATTTGAATTTGATTCAAATCAAGATGAGAGGATAAGAAGGAAAGAAATCTGGAATTTTGGAAAATGGTGTGGCGCCAACTAATCTCTTCACGCGTTGAGGAAGAAGCGTGCGTGAGAAAGAAATCAGATTTCTTTCTCACACCACACTTTGTTCTTAGCGACAAAAATATGGGACGCCCTATATGATTGGTGTGTAAGAACTATGGTGCCTCCTAAAAAACCCTAGCCCCAACGCTGACTTATAAATAAGCTCCAAAAGGTTGGACGCCTATAAGAAAAGAAATAGAGAGAATTGTTTTCTCTAAGCTGAGCCTCCTCTCCTCTTCCTCTTCTCTATTCCTCCCGCGTTCTTCATCTCAAGAGAGTCTATGAAATCTGAGAGGAAGCTACTTCAGCTATCAAAGAGAAGTCTTTTGCAAGGAAGCTAGCACCCAAGTGAAGACACCCACCTCTGATCGGAACGAGTCCTCGTGTGGATATCTATTGAGGCCGGGCACGTGCGCAGCTAGAGAAACCGTTCAGATCCATGATCATCAGCTATGGTGTAGTACGATCCGCGCAAAGGTATTGAGATCCGATCTCAATATTATTTTATTTTATTTTCAGATTATATGCATATTGTAGATCCGGGCACGGATAGTTAATAGATTTGATCTATTGCATGTGGGGTTAAAAGGTTTAACCTAGATCTATTTTTGCTGCTGTTTCAAAATTGTTTTGAAATCTATGCATGTAAGTCTATCCGTTTTCTAACACCCTGGACGGTCCAATTCCCCCTGTGGCCTCCACTAGATTGGAACAGGGGCAACTTGCCCTGTTTTGATCGGGTTTTGATTTTTTTCTCGATACACACTGAGTTACCCTTGTCCTGATCCAGCGAAGACTGTGGGGGGACATTCAGCCGTCCGGGGGCTCCATAGCCCTTCGACGGCCACCATTGGCTTTCTTGCCATCTCCCCCTCCGTCTGTTTCTCTCCCTTCCTCCCTCTCTCTCTATATATATTTTCATCTATTTGGACTCGGAGGGAGCTTCAAAGGCCTCAGCAGTCCTCCGGCGGCCTCAGTAGGCCACTGGCGATCATCGTTGGCATCTTTGCCGGCCTCCCTCTCCCTCCCCCCCTCTTTTCCTCTCCGGTTCTCCCTCTCTCTTGCTTTCTTTGCCGTGTCAGTTCGAGCCCGATGTGGCTTGGTATGGGAGCATGCTGAACCATACCGCTGGTCAGTCGCCACGGTGTCCATTTCCGGTTTTGCGAACCTTGCTTCTTTATTAAAAATATTGTGATTCTACATCTGTATTTAGCATTTTTTTATCCTTAATACAACTAGTAAGGTATCCTAAGTCATCTACATGACTTCTATTGAATAGCTTATAAAATAATCTCTCTCTCTCTCTTTCTCTCTCTCTCTCTCTTTCTTTGATCTCATTGTTCGTGATCTCAGTAGTAGGTACGATACTAGCTCCTTACCAGTTCGGTGCGGTAGGGTATACACACCGTACTGAGATAAGTCCTGACCCTCTGTTTCTTACTTTTTATCATGGTACCTCTCGAAAGTGGATGGTATGGGTCAGTACGGTATGATACGCACTTTGATTTCAGGTGGTACTGAGTGATATTGAGCGGTTCCACTCAATTTTGATCGCTATGGATTGGTTTGACTCATATACTGAACCAAACCTTGGTACTATATCTAGACACTACCAGTATGGTATGGTACAGTTGGTATGGGTTGGTACGGTAGATCTTGATGTCAACTATCTAGTTTTCCTTTTTCTTAGTCCTGCAATCTTATAGCTTTTATATGCTTCTTGATTTCTGCATTTAAGTAGTTTTTATGATTCGCTCTTTCAGCCTTAATCGTTTACTGAATTTTCTCATTCCACTGCCAAGTTTCTCCTTATCAGATGGTCTTTTTCTCTTTGGTTCTCTTAATACATCTGTAGCTACTTTCCTAATACTATTAGCCAGTTCTTCCCGTATGGTATTATTTTTCTCATTTGAGGCTGATTTTCTTTTTTCGACATTCTATTCTTGAAAGACTTGTTTCTTTCCTCGTAAATTTCACCACCTAGTGCTTGAATTTCTATTTTCTTTAGCCCTTTTCCATTTTCTAATATACACATCTAATCTATGCTGGGTGGTTGAATTTTCACCTTTGATAGCCTTACGATCTTTATGCAAAACTCGCTCAGTCTTTCTAACATGGAAGAAATCTATTTGACTATTATTATGCTCATTTTTAAAAGTTATCATGTAAGAATTTCTTTTTTTTTTTTAAATCATGTGTTAGCTAATACTAGGTCACATGCCATTGCGAAATTCAAAATGGTGTCTCCTTCCTCTCTTCTATCTCCAAAACGGTAACCTTCATGCACCTTTTTGAAATCCTACACTATATTTACCCACACAATTAAATCTCCTTTGAAAAATATCTTTTCTTCGTGAACAATCTCTTATATTAGTCCATCCATATCCTCCCAAAAATGTTGTTTTGTAGTATAATCCAATCTTCATTCAAGGAGCATGAGCACTAATGATATTAATAAACTCCTCTCCTAACATTAACTTTATTAAGATTTTATTTTATCTCTTACTCTTAAGTCTTAATGTCTACAATCACATCATTTAAACTCTTATTTACAATAATTCTCGCTCTAGTTTTATTCCTCTTTCTCCATATACCAAAGTTTATAACCTATCTTATTAACTTTCTTTGCTTTTCCTCTTATCTACTTAGTCTCTTACAGGCAAGATATGTTAATTCTCCTTCTAGCCATTATATCTATTAGTTTTATCAACTTCTTTATTAACAATCTTATTTTTCCAAGTTGCAACATATCCTACTTTCTTGGATTGACTACTTTGCCCACCCCCATTGATTAAAGTATGAGAACCCATGCCTACTTTCACCATATTGGGCATTAATATGGTGCATTGCTTCTGAGAAACACCCTAATTGACGTTTGCCCACTCTTTAGTACACTTGGTGTCTGATGTAACAGGTTAGTAGTAGGGAATGCCAACACTTTTCTCAGGATTCATGATAATATGATGTGACTATCATTTTACATTGTCATCAATCACCGCAACCATGGAATGCCGTATCAGGCTGAACCGCCCGATACGGGGCATGCCGAACCGGACCGACAGCCAGCCGATCCGGTTCGGCCATTTTTTTTGAAAAACAGGTCCGAACTGTATTGAATTGGGAGGTTCGGTGCGGTTCTGGCCCATACCGCACGAAACTGGACGGTATGGCTTGGTATGGTTCGGTTCGGCGTTGAACTGAACCATATCGATAAAAATCACATGGGGGGAGTTTGGGGGGTGTGGGGAGGGGGGTGTAGTGGGGTCTGGGCTGTCATTTAATGGTAGTCCAGATGCTTTCTCTGAGAGATCCAAGAGCTCTCTTAAAGAACTCTCGAGCTCTCAGGTGTTCGACCACATGCGGAAAAAATTAGAAAAAGAAGAAAAAATTCTATCAAATTGCAATACTGGTTCGAGAAGATGCTGATTTTTGGCCGAAAGTAAGGTAATGTATTATTTTTTTAGTAAATATTTTATTTTTTATATTTTTGTGGTTAAAAAAAAGGATGAGAACGAAGAAGTATGAAAATAAGAGAAAATCATGTCAAAATTGTGATTTTAGTATGATTTGATCATATGTGATAGATCTTTGGAAGATCTATATGATGACATTAAAATCATTAATTTTTATTAATTATTTAATTTTTAAATATATAAATATATATTTATTCATAAAATAATTATTAAAAAATAAATTTAAAAAATAAAAAATCAGAGTTTTAGAATCATGTTTAGAATAATTCAAGCTACTTGAATCTAACCTCAGATTTTTTTTTGAAATTTTTAAAATTAAAAGATATTTTTTAATTATTTAAATAATAAAAAATATTATCAAATAAAAAAATAAAAATAATATTATATTTTAGTTAATTCAAAAATATTATTTGAAGCATATAACATATTTTTTTGAATTTATAAGTTTTAAAATTATTATTGAATTTTTTAATTTATATATAATATTTTTTAATAATTATTAAACTGTCGTGTTTTGTTATGCTTGCAGAAATTTGTAAGAAGAAAGATTCAGAGCGTGACATTCATTGACTTTCATTAATGATATATTTTTTAAATATATATATTTATTTAAAAAAATATTAAAAAAATTAAAAAAATAAAAAATCAAAGTTTCTGAATCATGTTTAGAATGATTCAAGCTACTTGAATCTAACCTCGAATTTTTTTAAAATTTTTGAAATAAAAAAATATTTTTATAATTATTTAAATAATAAAAAATATTATCATAAAAAATATATAAAATTAGTATTATATTATGGTTAATTCAAAAAAAATTATTTGAAGTATATAACATATTTTTTTGAATTTATGAGTTTTAAAATTATTATTAAAATTTTTTAAATTTATATATAGTATTTTTTAATAATTATTAAACTATTGTGTTTTGTTATACTTGTAGAAATGAGTAAAAAAGATTCAAAGTGTGACATTGATTGGGGTCATAGCGAAATGTTCTTGGTTTGGTATCATTGGAAATGCAAATGGTGCAACACAAAGTTCAAGAGAGGGGTGACTAGGTTGAAGCAGTATTTGGCTGGTAGTTATCCTGATGTGTTCATATGTCAGAAATATCCATAGAAGGTCCAACAGTTGATGAAGAAGTACTTCGCTGATTCGGGAGCAGCGAAGGAAAGGACAAAGCAGAAGAGGACGGAAGTGGACCATCGAGCTGCAGAGCCATCTTCTTATCACTCTAGAGAGTTGGAGGAGGCTGTCGTTCCAGATGATGAGGCACAGATTGAGACTGTCATTTAGACGAGCTTGGCTGATCAGTATCGGTAGGAGGAGATGGCCAAGTATAGAAAGCGATTTGGACCATCATGCTACGAATCAGGGTCTGGATCGACGATCGATGGGGAGAATTCGAGTTCAGGACTACCTCAGTCAGAGAGCTCGGTGGTAGAGGGAGCAGATACAGCATGTCATCTTTGTTGGGAGCTTTTGGCAATAGGAGGAGGTCCTCCATAGATATTCTAGTAGGAGCCACCATCTATGATTTGGATCTACATGCTTTTTCCAGCAAGAATTCAAAGCAGCAGAGGATTGATACTATAGTGAAAAACGATAAGAAGAAGGATGTGGCGAGCTATTGGATTATGATTTCATTTCAGTCATATTCCAGCAAATGTAGCAGGCAATCCTTACTATCGATCTGTCATTTCAGCCATAGAGGCTACCGATCAGGGTGTAGATCCGTCAGGACCTAAGGACACATGGTCAGCTTCTTGACAGTAACATGGAGGATCTGCAGAGATGGACTGCTTTTTACAAGAATAAATGGCCTACATACGAACTGACAGTGATGTGTGATGGTTGGACCGGTCCTACTAGACGGAGCATCATTAATTTTTTGACGTACTGTGATAAAAAAATATTTTTTCACAAATCAATTGATGCTTTAGATAAGATGCACGATGCCGCATATATCCTTAGTCTGATGGAGGAGGTGATTGATTCAGTGGGTGAGCAATATGTTGTGCAAGTCATCACAGATAATGAGCCATAATATAAGGTTGCCAGAGAGTTGCTGATGGAGCAGCGATCGCAGATATACTGGACCTTATGTGCTGCACATTGCATTGATCTTATATTGATGGATATTGAAAAGATTCGTAAGGTGCAACAGGTAGTGGAGATTGCCCAGACTATTACTAGATTCATCTACAATCACATATGGGTCCTTTCATTGATGTGGACGTATACTGGGAGGAGATCTTAAGATCGGATATCACACGATTTGCTACCAACTACGCCAGATGTTTGTCAGTGCCGAGTGGCAGAAGAGCAGATATGCGAGGGCCAGCACTGATGGAAGTTATGTACAGAATTTGATGAGAAGTCAGTTATTCTGACAGCAGGCTAAGAAGATAGTGAATGCTATTAAGCCATTATATGAGGTGTTTCACTGGATAGTGAAAGATACTAAAATGGGCTTCTTATATTACATGATGGAGAGGGCAAAGAAACAGATCAGTGAGAATGATCCGAAGCATGCTCAAGAATTCAGTAACATTATTGAGCGCCGTTGGGACTATCAGATAGGTAGAGATTTGCATCTAGTCGGTAAGCACGGATTCAAAAATATTTTAAAATATTTTTTTTATACTTGTAAAAGTGTATTTGATCAATTATGAAATTTATCTGCAGCTTATTATTTTATTCTTGGGATAGATATGGATAATGAGCTTTTTGCTGCTTTTCGTAATGTGATATATAAGATGGTGCCCAATCCAGAAATCGTATCTTTGTGTCTGCAAGAGGTATGTAGTTTAAAATAGATGTGATTATTCAATTGAATTCGATCTGTACTCAACGATATATATATAAATTTAATAAATATATTTTTTTACAGACGAAACAGTTTAGAGAGGGATTAGATAGTTTTGAAGTCCCATCAGCTGTCGTAAGCAAAAAGCAGATGAATTCAGGTAAATTATATATCAATAATGAGCAGCATAGATTGACATCAAATGTCTAATAATATCATAAAATTTGATATGTAATTTTACTTTTGCAGCTGAATGGTGGATTCATTTTGAAATATCTGCAGAATATTTGAGAGGTATTGTTGTGCGCATTCTTTCCTAGACGGTCTCTGTTAGTGGCTGTGAGCGCAATTAATCGATTTTCGTTCTTATCCACAGCAAATAGAGAAATCGTCTGACACAAAGGCGTCTCAATGATCTTGTATATGTTCACTATAATCTGAGGTTGAGGCTAAAATGCATTCAGAAGAAAGTACAAGTACACTAATCCGACACTAGATTATGCTGACAAGGATAATGATCCGATCATCAGATGGCTTGCAGGTCAGCAGCAGGAGCCAGAGCTTGATGAGCCGAGGTCCCCTCCACGATCAGCCAGTATGGTAGCCAGAGAGATCAGGGTGGATTCAGGATAATGGATAGAAAAAAATATTTCACATAAGGTTCCAGCTAATCAGCCATAGCTTGAGAGGACACAGGAGACTCATTTATCACATAACTCGATGTTCGATATATCCTCATAGAGGTTTGAGCGACAAATGTTTAGACGAGGTCGGCAGTTAGCAACAAGACATCTATCCTCTCAATCATAGGAAACTCAGTCACAGAGGGAAAAAGAAAAGACAGTTGTATGTGCATCACTTTCGAGAGTACAGGAGCTATCTGATTCAGATTTGGAGATCAGGGAGAGTGATGATGATACTAATAGTAATAGTCATGGATCTGATGATCAGAGAGGAATTGGAGGACAGGAGACCACTGCTTATGAGACAGCCACAGGATGATATTCGATTCACTAGTGAGTCCCAGTTTACACATGCCATACAAGATAGGGATCATGGTGGACGAGTTGGTAAAGATCGTGGGGAGCCGATTTCATATAAACGACAGGCTCCTAGAGATCGTCCAGCACATAATGTAGCTGTAGACGATCTTGCACGTGGAGTAGGATCCATGGATATATCTGGATTATCCTCGTATTATGGATCCTATTATCTGCAGCCATCTTATGATCCATATGGATATGGTGCATCTGAGGCATCGTCTTCTAGTGGTTACTATCTTATGCAGTCTGGAGCATCTTACGGATTAAATTTTGCTATCGACATATTTGGATGGGCTCTTTTACAGCCATACCATCTTTTCGAGGATACTTTTCAGAGCCAGAGTTTGAGTGAGAGATCTGAGATGTCTTACAATCAAGAGAGGATGTCTTATAGGATTAATATTTAGAAGTACAGTATGTCTTGATTAGAGAGATGGACTAATGTTCTTTCAGACCATGCCAATGATCCAGATATCTACGAGCATCACAGATATTCGACGAGATATTAAATGCAGAGCAGATTTTGAAGTTAGTATATTATTTTTTGTGCTTTGTACTTTAAAAGTTTAGATACATTTTAATGCATATTTATATATATTTTTTTAAATTTTAGGATGATAGAGTTGTAATATAATGTAAATAAATATATATTTGAAATTTTGGATCAAGAGTTTTTGTACCGTTATCGAACTTAAAAATTGCATCAAAATATATCAATAATATGTAATATAATATAATTTTGGGATTATAATTATGAATTAATAACTTGGAGATCCCAAAAAAATATATCGATATCGAACCGTACGTCGGAGCGTATCGTGTGTCGGTACGGTATGATACCGGTACCATACCGTACGGGCCCGATATCGGTATGCGCATCGGTATCGGTACAGCGGATCTTGATCACAATACTCCTATTGTTAGATATATGTCTTAGAAGTCAGATTGGCTGACATATGTACACATTCTAGAGGCATAACTTTGTAATTGAATTTTGAAATAAATAAAATTTGGATTATTTTTTTATTCATGTTGTGTTTTAATTGTGTCCATGAATCGTCCGAGGAATTGATGGATGATGACAGGTATTCTCAAGAGTTGAGAATTTGAGGCATGTGTCATTAGTGATTAATTTCGAAATGCTTCCGATTGATAGATCGTCACGGGGACGATGATTGATCTGGATGGATCGATGCACAGATTACTTTCCTTCGTGGGTAGACGAGTCTCGAGTCGATAGTGTAGGGATACTAGAGCGAGAGTGCAGGTGCTTGATAAAGATCAAGGGTACTGAGCGGTGACCAATACGAGAAGTCACTAGGATGGCTATCCACTCGTCAGTGATTTAAAGTTTCAGTGGTGTAGATAGTTCTTTGACCAACGGTGCCTCGACTGTTCACAGTGGAGTTGCTGTAGTTTGACTGCATAATCACTTGGTTATCTAGTCATTCGAAATCTTGCGATGTATGCTGGCTACAGTAGGTCCATTATAGTAATAGGATGTGCACCTAGAAGAGATCTGTCGATCTTGGTAGATAGGGAGAGGTCCTATGCAATTCATGAGACTGTCCTAAAATCCATGGTCATGGTAGATGAATGATGGAAAGGAGTTTCCATAAGGTTTCATATGGACTCGAGTCGATGGAATCTGACATATGATGAATGAACAAATTTGACGAGTTTCCTTAACCTGCATCTTGTAAGGATCCACGATAGAAGAACTGAACTACACGGTAACTGCACCTAGAGGTTCATTACTTTCATTCTGCTGGATTGCCACTACATACTGCTAAGTGTCATTGGTGGATTGTGAGACTCGTCGAGCGTTAGCTTGATGATTGATGATCCTCAAAGGACAGAGTTGGAATCGTTTCAATCCATCGAAAGAAGTTTTTATGATATTGTGATGGAGATCACAATATATCTCACCATCAGACAGAATGGAACATATGAGGTCACACACAAAAGAGGTTCTTGTCCGATCAGATGATTGATTAATGATTATAAATCGTTGAAGGGTAAAATCATCAATGTAATTGATAATTAACTTTAAGCAAAAGTTGTAATTATGTAATTGATTAAGTGTTAGTGAATTATAGGAGGATTAATTAGCAATTGGATTGCTAATTGGCTCAATTTGATTGAGCAATAAGGTTCGGATCAAGTCTAATTGAATTAGATTCAATTTGACTTGGATTGGGTTTGATTGGATCAAGTCTAATTGCGAGGGAGACTAATTTCTGATTTGATCAGGCTTGGGTTCAGTTAATTCCTAATTAGATTGAGAATTTATTGAAGAGATTGGGTTCCTAATTTGGTTAAGTTCCTCTTATTTGGATTAAATCAAATTAGGTTTGGTTTAAACCAAATAGGAAACCCTAGAGTCCGAAGGAGTTGGGACTCTCTCCCCTTGCGCACACCTTGGAGTCCACGCCCTAATATCTCACGGAAAAATGTTTCGTGTGAGAATTCTTGCGTAAGAAAGGTGTGGGCGCAGAAAGATATAGGGCGGCACTCTTGATGAGTCATTCATCTTATTGTTTCCTATTTTGAATTTGATTCAAATCTAGAGATAAGGATTTGAAGGAAACAAATCATGGAAAATTAGGAAAGTTGTTATGGCGCCAACCTATTCCATTAACACGTTGAGAAAGAAGTGTGCGTAAGAGAAATCGGATCTCTCTCAAGCCACTCCTATTTTTTGGGCGACAAAAAGTTTGGACGCCCCAAAAGTGTGGCATGTCATAATTTTTGGCGCCCCTTTTTCTAACCCTAATTCTCCATGCCTCCCTATAAAAGGGTTCTAATAGTTGGACGCCCAATCAATTGAAAGAAGAAAAATAAAGAGGAAGAATTCAAAAAAGAGATTTTGAAAAACCAGGCCTCCTCTTCCCTCTCCTTTCTCCTCCAAGTTCTTCTTCCTCTTTAGAGTGTCTGTGAGATTCAAAGAAGAAGCCATTTCAGCCATCAAAGAGGAGATCTCTGCAAGGGAGCTAGCACCTCAAGGAGATCACCTGCCTCCGATCGAAACGGATCCTCGTGTGTTTACCTGTGGAGGCCGGATACGTATGTAGCTAAAGGAATCGTTTAGATCCACGATCATCAGCTACGGTACAACACGACCCGCGCAAAGGTATTGAGATCCGATCTCAATATTATTTATCTTTATTTTTAGACTATATGCATGTCTTCGATCCGGGCACAGTTAATAAATTTGATCTATTGCATGTGGGGTTTAAGGGTTTAACCTAGATTTGCTTTTGCCGTTGTTTCAAAATTGTTTTGAAATCTATGCATGCAAGTCTATCCGTTTCCTTACAATGGTATCAGAGCCACTAGTTTTTCTTTGAGATGCATGATCTGATTTTATTTTAGATCTGAAAGTTTGAGGTGTTTAAAATCGATCTTGTGCTGCTATCAGGTTGTTCTAATATAGGGTTTTACCTTTTATATTAAAAGGGTTGTCCTAGCACAAGATTGATCGGTTTTGAAAACTATTTTCGAAACTTTTAAATCAATCTTTTAGATCTGACAATAGGTGTATATGATATGTTTTTATTCATATTTAGATCTGAAATATTCTAGATTAAAGAATGCATCGGACTACTATAAGGTTGTCCTGATATAGGGTTTATGTCCTATATGGAAAAGGTTATCCTAGTTCGATGTGAACTGATTTTTGAAAAGTATTTTCAAAGTGTTTTAATCATTGTTTTAGATCTGATTTAGCACGTATGAGATATGTGTAATTTTAGTTTTAGATCTGAAAATAATATATGTGATATATGTTTTGTAGTTTAGATCTAGAACTGCATATATGAAATATATGACTTTAGGTTTAGATCTGAAAGAGTTTCATGATCATAAGCCATTAATGTATATGATGAAACATAATCTAAAAAATATTTTAGAATTTGAAAATTATGTTATTGCATGTGAGTATGTGTTGAACAAATTAGATCTAGTAATCAAGCTACAGTTAGGATCAATTGATTTGATCAGGTTAGAACCCTTTGTCGATTTTGAGCAGTTGATCGAACCTAATCAATAGTTGGTTAGGATTAGATCAAAGGGGCTTAAAGTTGAGTTTAGTTGTAGTTGGTCGTATCGATTCATATTTTTATGTGAATTGATTGACTCAAGATTGAATTTGGTTTCGTGGTTCGAAACTGGGTCAATAGGCCAACCTGATTGATTCTAATCGACCAATTTGGTTTCTAAGATAAGTACTTAGATGGTGGTTCTTTAATTGGTTCCATTGTCTGTTTTGGCTAATTCGTTAGTGTCTAAAGAAAGCAATGGGGGACCCCACTCATCTTAACTTACCTGGCCATTTTGGGAGATTAAATTTTGTATTAGGTTACTTGTTGACTTGAATTCAGCCATGTCGATTAGGTTGATCATATATGAGATGTGCTAACTTAAATCAGGTTAATTAGACATGAGATGTCTGACTTAAACCAGATTAATCAGACTTGAGATGTGCTGATCTAAATCAGATTAATCAGACATAAGATGTGCTGATCTAAACTAGATTAATCAGATATAAGATGTGCTGATTTAAACCAAGTTAATCAGACATGAGATGTGCTTACCTGAACCTAGTTAGTCAGATATGGGATGTGCTGACCTAAACCAGATCTGTCATTTACATAAGATGTATGTGACTGCTTAGAATAGACTTGAATTTAAAACCTCAATAATATTAAGTCGAGGGGTCTTCCATCGTTGTAGAGTGCCGTGCCCTCTCCGATGTTGAATATATTTGGCTGGATACAGTGGGTCAGTTGCATTAGGGGAAAAGCAACCACTCTAAATGTGGGGTGGAGATAGGGTTGGGCCCAAGATTTGTCAGGTGAGGGTCTTATGATGGCTTCACTTGCGCTCAATGGTAGGTTTGACTTAACCAAGGAATGAAGTCAAGATCTGTCAGGTGAGGTTTCAGAACTTAGAGATCAAGTCTGCTGCAATTTATTTGAGAAGTATTGGGCAAGAGTTGTCCACCTATTGGTTGATACATTCACTAAGATCTGTCAGGTGAGGTGGTGTGCCAATCGGTGGGACCACAGTGCCCACTAGAAATCTTAACTCGCGAAAGAGTTTTCGCTTCCTAATTCGAGTAGTGTTAGGATCCGAAAAATTAGTGGGAGCTCCAAAGAAATAGTGGGAGCTAAGTTTGTTTTTAAAATAAATTCTCTGAAACATACTAAAATCAATTACAAAAGTCTAACTAGAACTTCTCTCTGTAGGAAATTATTTGCCTCCAATAGTCTAGCCCATATTTTTGAAATCAACCAATTGTCAGGTTCCAACTATAAGAATTGGCTAAGGGACTTGAAAGGTGTTTCGAGTTCTAAAAATCTAGATTGTCTTAGACTAGAAAATACTGATAGGAACCTTGAAAGAGTTCAAGGGACATCTTTAGAAAGTATGTCGGACCTGCTCATGATTGAGACTAACCTTATGGTTTCTTCTGCTTCCAGTTGGGTAATAGACTCTGGTTTCATTGTATATTTGTGCACTTAATGTAGGGTCTTAAAGATTGTAGAAGGTTGAGGCTAGGAGAGATGACCCTATGTGTAGGCAACGGAGCAAGAGTTGCTGCTGTGGACGTAATGACCTATCCTCTTTAGCTACTGTCTGGTTTCTATTTAGAACTAAGAGACTGTTATTGTGTGCCTAATGCGAGTAGAAATTTGATTTCTGTTTTGTGCTTAAAACAGGATGATTATGAAATTAGTTTCAATAAGGATCATTGTACGATTTATTTTCGAAATAAAATGGTAGCACATGGTCCTTTAATCAATAGGCTCTACCATTTGCATGCTGATGCAGATGAGTCAATTAATCTATCCGCGCAAACTGTGAGTGCCGTTGGATTTAAAAGATCCAGAGATGATGTTAACTTAAAGTACATGTGGCACCTTAGACTAGATCATATAAGAGAAGAAAGGATCAATAGACTGGTGAAAGATGGTCTTTTAGACTCATTCTCGGATGAGTCATTTTCAGTCTGAGTCCTGCCTTCAAGGAAAAATGATCAAGCTTCTTTTTGTAGGATACGGGAAAATGACCATTGAGGTACTGGCTCTGGTACATACTGATGTGTGCGGCCCATTTGATGTACTGACCAGAAGAGGTTATCTCTATTTCATCATCTTTATCAATGATTTTTCATGGTACGGAAATATATTTCTTATGAGACACAAATCTGAAATCTTTGAAAGGTTCAAGGAATTCAAATCTGAAGTAGAGAAGTAAATTGAGAAATTACTCAAGATACTTCGATCAGATCGAGGAAGATCAGATCGAGGAAGAAAATATCTGAGTGGAAAATTTATAGGTTACAGTCTCTCAATGGACTCCACTTGGAACGCCTCAGCTCAATCAGATTTCAGAATGGAGAAATCAGACCCTATTGGATATGGTTCGATCCATGATGAGCTTCACCGACCTTCCTTTATTTCTATAGGGACATGCCTTAATGACAGTCAATTACTTAATTAATAGAGTTATTTCTAAATCTGTTCCTACCACACTGTGAGATATGGCATGGTAAGAAGCAAAATTTTGGTTACCTCAAAATGTGGGGATGTCCGATCTATGTCAAATGGCAACAAACAGACAAGTTAGAGGCTAGGTCTATGAGAGCTCGTTTTATAGAATATCCAAAAGAGTCTTTGGGGTACTATTTTTACTTTTCGGAAGATCATAATGTGATTGTGAGCCGGTATGTCAAATTCTTGGAAAGAGATTTTATCCAAGATTGAGGTAGTGAGAGAAAAATTCAGCTCGAAGAAAGTATCTCTGAAGAGCAACGAGCCATAGAGCCTGTGAAATCCATTCCACCTCGTAGATTTACTAGAATCTCACATCCTTCTGAAAGATACATGGGTTTGCAGACAGAGGATGTAGAGAAAATATTCCTCATGGGTGACATGGATCATGTTGATGATCCTAAAACCTATGATGAGGTGATGTCAGACCGATTCTGAGAAATGGTTGGAAGCGATGAGGTTAGAGATTGACTCAATGTATACCAACCAGGTCTGGATCTTAGTAGATCCGCTAGAAAGAATAGTTCCTATTGGATGTAAATGGATCTTTAAGAGAAAGATTGGTTCGGATGGAAAGGTGGAGATCTTTAAAGCGAGGTTTGTAGCAAAAAGTTATAGTCAGTGCGAAGGTATTGACTATCGGGAGACCTTCTCGTCAGTTGTCATGCTGAAGTCCATTCGAACACTTCTTACTGTTGCAGCAGTTCAGACTACGAGATATGGCAGATGGATATAAAATCTGTCTTCCTAAATGGATATCTTGAGGAAGATGTCTATATCGAGTTACCTCTGGATTTTACATCCAGTAATGGAAATCACAAGATCTGCAAGTTGTAAAGGTCTATCTATGGACTAAAGCAAGTATCTCGGAGTTGGAATACTTGATTCAATGATGCGATCAAATCGTTTGGTTTCATCAAGAACGAGGAACCATGCGTATTCAAGAAGGTCAGTGGGAAGACTGTCACATTCTTCGTATAGTACATGGATGACATCCTCCTAATTGGGAATGATATTTCCATGATGACTTTTGTAAAACTTTGGTTGTCCAAAGAGTTTTTCGTGAAAGACCTTGGAGAAGCATCCTATATTCTGAGAATAAAGGTCTACAGAGATAGATCTAAGAGGATGCTAGATTTGTCACAGCAACTATACATAGAAAAAGTGCTAAAGCGGTTCAGCATGAAAAACTCCAAGAGGCGTTTGTTGCCCTTCAGGCATGGAGTTCATCTCTCCAAGAAGATGTGCCTTAGCACATCTGAGAAGATTCAACGTACGAGCAAGATCTCTTATACTTCGGCTATAGGGAGTCTCATATACGTTATGTTATGTACTCGATCTGATATTGCTCTTGCTGTGAGTGTCACAAGTAGATATCAGTCGCATCCAGATGAGGAACACTGAATTGCTGTGAAAAATATTCTTAAGTACTTGAGAAAGATTAAGGATTTCTTCTTGATCTTTGGAAGAGGAGACTTACGGATACAGGGATATACAGACTTAGACTTTATGTCTGACATTGATGATAGAAAGTCAACATCAGGTTTTGTGTTCCTGTGTAATGGTGGTGCGATTAGCTAGAAGAGTTCTACGCAATCTATTATTGCAGATTCCACCATGGAGGCAGAGTACATCGCCGCATCGGAGGCTGTTAAGGAAGGATTTTGGTACAAGAAGTTCATTGCAGAGCTGGGTGTGATGTCATCAGATGTTGTTCTTACTCTTTTACGATAACAATGGTGTCATAGCACTCGCTAAGGAATCGAGGTCTCATCAGAAGTCCAAGCACATTGAGTGGCGGTTTCATCTGATTCGCGAATACCTCGAGAAGAAGTTCGTCGAGGTGCAGAGAGTCGACTCCACAGAGAATGTGGCTGATCTGCTGATCAAGCTGCTGAGCCAATAGAAAACTGAAGCTCAGCTTAAGAAGATGGGCTTAGATTTATGACCAATTGGCTTTAGGTCAAGTGAGAGTTTGTTAGATATATGCCTTAGAAGCAAGCCAGATTGATTGACACATGTGCACATTCTAGAGGCATAATTTTGTAATTGAATTTTGATATAAATAAAATTTAGGTTATTTTTCTATTCATGTTGTGTTTTAATTGTCCATTAATCGTTCGAGAATTTGAGGCACGTGTCATTAGTGATTAATTCTTAAATGCTTCTGATCGATAGATCATCACGGGGATGGTGACTGATCCGGATAGATCGATGCGTAGATCGCTTTCCTTCGTGGGCAGCGAGTCTCGAGTCAACAGTATAGGGATACTAAAGCGAGAGTACAGATGTTTGATAGAGATCAAAGGTACTGAGCGTGATCAATACGAGAAGTCACTAGGATGACTATCTACTTGTCAGTGACTTACTCAAAGTTGTAGTGGTGTAGATAGTTTTTTGACCTGCAGTGCCTCGGTTGTTCATAATAAGGTTGCTGTAGTTTGACTGCACAATCACTTGGTTACCTAGTCATTCAGAATCTTGCGGTGTATATTGGTTGCAATAGGTCCATTGTAGGAATAGGGTGTACACCTAGAAGGGATCTGTCGATCCTGATAGATTGAGAGAGGTCCTATGCAATTGATGAGACTGACATCTAAAATTTATGGCCATGATAGGTGAATGATGGAAAGGAGTTTCCATAAAGTTTCACATAGACTCGAGTCGATTGAATCTGATATATGATGGATGAATGGATTTGACGAGTTATCCTTGACCTGCATCTTATTGGGATCCATGATAGAAGAACCAAACTGCACGGTAACTGTACCTAGAGGTTCATTAATTTCATTCTGCTGGATTGTCACTATATACTGCTAGATGTCATTGGTGGATTATGGAATTCGTCGAGCATCATTTTGATGATCGATGACCTTCGAAGGGCAGAGTTGGAATTGCTTCAATTCATCGAAAGGAGTTTCGATGATATTATGGTGGAGATCATAATATATCTCACCATCAGATAGAATGGAACATATGGGGTCACACACAAAAGAGATTCTTGTCCGATTAGATGGTTGATTAACGATTATAAATCGTTGAAGGATAAAATTATCAATGTGATTGATGATTAACTTTAAGCAAAAGTTGCAATTATGTAATTCACTAAGTGTTAGTGAATTATAGAAGGATTAATTAGCAATTGGATTGCTAATTGGCTCAATTTGATTGAGCAATAAGGTTCGGATCAAGTTTAATTGAATTGAATCCAATTTGACTGTGATTGGATTTGATTGGATCTAGCCTAATTTCGAGGGAGACTAATTGCTGATTTGATCAGGACTTGGGTTTAGTAAATTCCTAATTGGATTAGGAATTTATTGAGGAGATTGGGTTCCTAATTTGGTTAGGTTCCTTCTTCTTATTTGGATCAAACCAAATCAGATTTGGTTTAAACCAAGTAGAAAATCCTAGAGTCCCAAGGAGCTGGGACTCTCTCCCCTTGTGCACACCTTGGAGTCCACACCCTAATATCTCATTGAAAAATGTTTTGCATGAGAATTCTTGCGTGAGAAAGGTGTGGGCACAGAAAGATGTGGGGTGGCACTCTTGATGAGTCATGCATCTTATCCTTTTCTATTTTGAATTTGATTCAAATCTAGAGATAAGGATTTGAAGGAAACAAATCATGGAAAGTTAGGAAAGTTGTTGTGGCGCCAACCTATTCCATTAACATGTTGAGAAAAAAAATGTGCGTGAGAGAAATCAGACCTCTCTCATGCCGCTCCTATTTTTTGGGCGACAAAAAGTTTGGACGGCCCAAAAGTGTGGCGTGTAATAATTTTTGGCGCCCCTCGTTCTAACCCTAATTCTCCATGCCTCCTTATAAAGGGGCTCCAATAGTTGGATGCCCAACCAATTGAAAGAAGAAAAATAAAGAGAAAAAATTCAGGATAGAGATTTTGAAAAACCAAGCCTCCTTTTCTCTCTCCTTTCTCCTCCAAGTTCTTCTTCCTCTCTAGAGTGCTTGTGAGATTCAAAGAAGAAGCCACTTCAACAATCAAAGAAGAGATCTTTGCAAGAGAGCTGGCATCCCGAGGAGATCACCTGTCTCTGATCGGAATGGATCCTCGTGTGGATATCTATGGAGGTCGGGTATGTGCGCGGCTAAAGAAACCGTTCAGATCCACGATCATCGGTTGCAGTGCAGTACGACTCGCACAAAAGTATTGAGATCCGATCTCAATATTATTTATCTTTATTTTTAGATTATATGTATGTCTTCGATCTTGGCATGGGTAGTTAATAGATTTGATTTATTGCATGTGGGGTTAAAGGGTTTAACCTAGATCTGCTTCTACCGTCCTTTCAAAATTGTTTTGAAATCTATGCATGCAAGCCTACCCGTTTTCTTACATCTATATCCAGGCTTGGGACCAATTATGTACAAAACATAGGCAGAGTTCGTGGATTATCGAATTTTACCAACTCTAATGTGTTGAAGCTCCTTTGTTTGCCCCATTTGCATGTTAATATATGTTTTAACATTTTGGAATTACACTTGGAAAAACATATGGGTTCCATTTTCCATTCTAATCTCCGAAGAAGAAACGGCATAGAAGAAAAGAAAAGGAAAAGGAGGTGAAGAAAAGAGGAAAAGACTATATTTAGCCAACATATATGCCTCTTATCAACTGCTAGAATTTTGGAAGTAGAATGCTAACATGAAGAAAATAGATATCATGCATAAGCATGACTTTAGAAATCTATAGCAATTGCTGCATTGATGATGTCGTGATGCTAAAATTCAAGTTGCTAATTGTAGTGAGAAAAGTGTTAGATAAAATGTTATATCTTTCATACAGTTATATTCCTTTTTGTTTGTTCCTTGTTCTTTTTTCAGTTTTTCTGTTTTTAATTACAGCTGTTGGATAACTATCCTATATGCTGGTTCAATTATAACAAGTTCATGACATACTGGCTATACAAGCTGCTACCAGTACATGATCATACATCATCCATCACTGGCCTGCTACCCACTACATTAATTTTGAAACTTGAGGTGTGGGTCTAGAACTCATTGAACAGTAGGTTCCATCCTCTGTGACTTGTATGATGCCTTAACTGTAAGACAGGAATTTAGGGTGCTTCTGTGGGCTCGGAAAGAGAGGAAAATGGGGCCTCCATTCATATTGATTTTCTTTTTTTTTTTTTTGGCACAAGCACATTGATTCTTGATTTTGATGTTTCTTCCGTTAGCATCTACAACTCCAGAATAGCATATCTGTTTTGTTGGCTATTCTTTCCTTGTCTGAAAATCCTATGTGCATTTATTTGCAAGACTTTCTTAATGTCCATTATTAATATTTTGGTAGTTTTGATACCTAGCTACATATATAGGCTTTGATAGCAAACACAAACTGAGCAGATTTCATTGCTGGATTAAGCTAATGAGCAACAATTAAAATGAGTTTGGCTGCTATGAGCTCATCTGGATCGCTTAATTATCTTTACGACCTTTTTTGTAGGTTGCACATAGTGTTTTTGAAGCTGGATTAAAGAGATTCATGCATGAACCTAGATACATCCTTGAGTAAGTTCTTACCCCTTTTTTATATAGTTGATATGTTGTTGGTGTTTTATGTTTCTCTTTTAAATGGTCTTCTCTGGATTGTAAAAATTTGACCTTATGGGGATGTCTTGAGCACCCAGTAAGTTGAGAGCGATCTAGTAATAGGTAATTTACAAAATTACATATTCTAATTCCTGATGTTCCATTACAGATATGCAGACTTCTTATGTCGTTTGAATGATGATAGAAATGTCCGTGCTTTGTTTGAGCGCGCTCTAAGCTCACTTCCCCCAGAGAATTCTGTAGAGGTATCATAAGGTTTGTTTAATTATGTTATTTACAAAAGTGCTCTCTTCAAGAGATGCTTCCCCTTTGACACCAACATGCATCGTTAACTCTTCTAGAAAAATATTTTACTATTTAATGTAATATATGGTGCATATGCATTGACTAAAACAACCCTAGTCTTATTCAGATGTGTGGAAGTATTTTTAAGTTTTTACAAGTACTACAGTTATCCTCTCTCTGTCTTAGAACATTGGTGCATGTTGTACCACTTATCGTGATAAGGTTCAACATTTTGTTCTGGTTTCAGTTTTGACTGCCCTAGTCGATATGTTTAAGAAATAATGTTGTGTAATATATACTTTCTTGTTTAATGTTATTATAACATATGAGATAGAAATATTTATGAGACTTGAGCTCTAGTACAGTGAAACCTATTTTGTAAAATATGTTTCATCTAAATCTCTGCAGATTTTAATTCCACAAGGCTTCCAAGGTTTCTAAAATACTTGCAGAATCTGTAAGTTTTTTTTTTAATAAGGAAAATGCTTCCTGACCTTCAATGAAATAAATAAATTACCAAAGAATTGTCATAAGTGACCAATTTCTGCAATAAAGTTTTCCCCATAATTCAGTTTGATGAAACCCTTAATGTGACCCTGTTTCCGGATTGGCTTGAAGGGAACTGAAATTTTTTGGCTTTTGGTTTTATAGTTTTGGGCGAAAGATCAAACCATGATTTATCCATATTTTTTGTTACCTCTGATTTAAGAACCCCAATATCCTTGGGATCCGATGTATCAATTGTGTTAAAGGCATGTTTGTATCGTATGTGAGGCTCTATGTGCTGGGTATCGACCACATTCTCCACCTATATGACCAGGTTGAGCTGTAGATTATACCCTACCCAATAATCCAATGGGCTAATTCCTAGAGTATTCAATATGCTGCCATTCTTTTATATCGATTAGGTCCATTTGAATCTGTCTAATTCAACCCGAAACTTTTTCGACATCTAATATTTGGATCATAACAAAGTCCAACCTGATCTAAAAAATAAAATGTGAGAGTGCATGCAGGTCAGTATGTGATCCACAATCAGATCTGGATTGGTTCCCTTAATTGGGTCCAGTGTGGGCCATAAGATTGGCGCATGTAGGGGATATTGTGATCCTTTGCTTAGTAAGATCCAGATACAGATCATATTAGCACTTAGGGCACATTAAAATAATTAAAACGTCCATCTTTAATATTCATTGATTTCTTTGATTTTTACATTGACCAACTCATTACCTATAAAGTTTTTAGAATATAAATTTTGCAATTTCCATAGGGTTTTCAATTCAGAAGTAAAGGAAAAGGATATTTAGTTGTTTAGGAAATAAAATGTTGAACTAGATTTTTATCCATCTACCACAAAGGAGAATTGACGTGGGGGTTGTTTGGTTGCTTGCAGTTCAGCAGGTTGCAAATCCAAGTGCAAGAGTTGGAGCGGCAAGCAGCCTTTGCAGCTGTTTTGTTGCCTGTAACTTATTTTCACATTGTAATTGGGTTTGCAAAATAAAACAACTCCATAACTTGCATCTAGTCTTGCATTAAGGAGCTGTTTGTTGCCTACAACTGGTAACCAGTTACTGGTTAGGTTGCAAATCCAATTGCAGCAATTGGAGTAGTTGGAGGCCTTTTGAGCTGTTTGGTTGGTTGCAACTCATTTGCAAGTTGAAATTGCAAAAGAAAACCTCCATTAATTGCATTTGGTGTTGCAGTAAGAAAAATGTTTGCAATTCTTGTTGCAACTTGAGTTGTAAATACTATCCTACCCTTTTCATATCCTCTCACTCTCTCACCTACTCAAGTTGCAACTTACATTAACAAAATTAAATATTAATAAACCTTTATTGTAATTTTTTATTGATTAGATATTATAATATATTATATTATTACAATTATCTATTATAATAATATATTATTATGCATATTTAGATCTAATAATATATTAAATTATTAATGATTATTAAAATAGCATATATAGTCATATAAAATAATTAAATATGTTGTATAATGCATAATTCTTTGAACTATAAAACTTAAAAAATAGTACATAAAAATTTAAAATATATTATACTATGATAAGACCTGACATCTTTTGACCTATTTGAGGAAGTCGAGACATTTTGGAGATTCTTAATGGATAGCAGCTTCGTTATGCATTTTATTGGCTTTATTTGAGGATTTTTGGCCATTTTATGCATTTTTAATTGCTATTTATTATTATAAAGTCAAGACGAGTCTTTAGGAGGGGTAATTATGTCATTTTGAGACTTTATTATAGGTTTATTTGTCAAAGCTTACTAAGACGCCGGATTAGCCCTATTTCACTCCTATAAATACTTTGTAATCTTTTATTTTGGGATTACGATGAAAAGTAATTGAGAGTAGCCCCAATCTCACGTCTCTCTCTCTCTTGCTTTCTTGCCTTCTTCCTTTCTTTCTTTCTCAATCTTTCTCTTCCTTTCACTCTAAACCCTAATCTTATCAATCTAAACCCTAATCTTATCAACTGGTATCAGCGTCAGCGATTCTTGGATGGTGAATACGCGATCTACCGCAAACAAATTGGACTCGTCCGAAGAGTCAAGTCCTTCGATTCAAGAGATCTTGAGTCAAATGATGGCAAGATTGGACAAGATTGATAAAAGATTCGATGAAGTGCAACAAGAAAATGCCCAATTGTATCAAAGATTCAATGATCGAATGGATTTGCTCCAAAAAGAACACCAAACAATCTCTGCCCCACCTCTTCTAGCATCGAATACAAGCCATCATCTTCTTCTGCTGCTTAGACCTCTTGCATCGCTGCCGTTGCATCTTCTTTTAGTGGCGCCTCACCATCCGGTGCCCAAAAGCATGGTGTCGCCTCTGGAGTTCTCACAAGGGTGCTGCTACCCAGTGTTGCATTACCCCAAGGGACTTCCCAGGCCCTGCTGCTGCCCACGCCTGAAGTGCTGCCCTTTTCTGTGCCTCCAGCAACGCCCAGGCTGGTGCCCCCCCTTGTCGTGCCTCAAACTGTGGGGAAATTTAGTGCAGGGGTAAAATGATAATTTTAAAATTTTTTCAAAATCACGATTTTACAACGAAAATTATTAATTAATCTAATTAATTAATATGAATTTATCCTACACTAGGATCTAAATATGATATATAGCATGCATTCATTTAAATTTGAAATTCAAATTCGAACAGTAAACACTTTACTGTAATGTGTTCAGAACATAATACCTTTGTGCGGATAGTAGATCGCCGCAATTTGATCACCATCGGGAGAGTCTGATCGTCGCGACGCAGCCACACAGCGTGTCTGGCCTCTGCGGATCGTCCACACGAAGCTCCCGGTCTGATCGACTCACGAGTGCTCGCTCGTTGTAGAGCCCTTTTGACGGCCGATGCTGATCGAACTCCTTCAATCGATGTCTGTCGATTTTTCGGACGCTCCGGATCGTCAACAGACGTGCTTGAGAGGATGTTGAAGATCTCCCTGAGATTTTGTGGGCTCACGACACTCGTAGCTCACTTTCTCACTTTCCGAACCCCAGACTAAAACTTTAGGAAACTCACGGAAAATCTTGCACCCATTTTTCTTTCTTTTTCTTTTGGAAGGATATGGACTTCCTTCTCATGCACAAGACTTCTCACGCCCCAGAATTTTTCTCCAAAAATCTTCTTCTCGCACGCCCCACTCTTCTCCTTTTATAACAACATCAAACGTCTTATCCAAAAGAAAGGATAAAGATGAATAATTACACATTTGAATTCAAATCAAATTTTGAATTCAAATGGATACTAACTCATCCCTTATCCACTAAAGGCGTGAGGCGTGGCTTAAATTGTGCATGGAGTGATTTCATGAGAAACCTTTTCTCATGTAATAAATGGGACGCAAAAAAAAGAGATAAGGCACAAAGATTGATTGCCCATTCAAATTCAAACTTTATTTTGAATTTGAATGGCCAACCAATCATCCTTATCCATTCATTTGGCACATTAAAGTGGACGTGGAGAGGGCTTGGCGTGAGGAAAAAATTCATGAGAAGTTTCTTCTCATGAATTCAAATGGTGCAATGGAAGTGAGGTGGCGCATGGAGATTGGGTCAAGATGGTTTAATTATTTAAACCAACCTAATTGAACCAAATAAGTTAGGTCCAATTAGACTAATTTAAACCCAACTAAATTAGGCTTAATTAGGCTCAAGAAAATCCTAATCAAATCAGGAATTGATTAAGTCCAACCCCTGATCAAATCAGGGACCAAACCATCTCGACGATTAGGTCAACTCTTAACCTAATCGGGTTAAACCCAACTGAATCCTATTCAATTGGACTTGATCCAAAAATAATTACTCAATCAAATTGAGTTAATTAGCGATCAAATCACTAATTAAACCTCTCATAAATACTGAGTCCAAATCCGATGGGCAATCGGGCATCAGAATTCATCGATATGTAATCCTGATCGAAAAGTCCCAACCAGTGGGACTCTTGACCCCGGTACCCATAATGTGTGGAACTCGTGATCAGAGAATTTTGATTCTCGATCATTGAGTCCCAAACATGTAGGATTCTATATCAGCCATCAGATCAGATAGAAACCTCTAATGTGTGTGACCCCGCAGGTTCGAACCTAAGCCGATAGTACAGAAACCAATTCCTGTATTAATCGAAGTGACCATCTAGCAATGGTATCCGACGTCCGGATAGGTCGAATAGTCGCAATCGCAACACTCAGAACCTACATGAATATGGTTACTGTATAATTCATCCTTTTGATCCGTGTTTAGGACGACTCAGGGTTAAACTGTCAACCCTGATTAGATCATCCGAATCGTGCTCAACTCAAACAGTCCTGTGACTCCTCACAAGGACTATCCTGGCCAAGGTTTTGCTAAATTGAAACACGACTGTACACAGCTCCTAAACTGGAGTGGTCAATCCCATCTTGACACACGCACCGACAAGTCAAGTACTTGATTACACCCAGCAGCCTTCCGTCACTGAATTAAAAATTCAGGTAGTCCAGTGCCTAAGTGCAGTGAGTTGCTTGCAAGTCACCGTGGCGGTCTCAGGTCGGAGGGATATTTATACCCATATTCCATCAGAGCAAATCTTGACAGCAGAAATAGCTCCGGAGTCGGTCACGTTCAGTGCAGATGTATCCTTACATCTCACCTGTATGCCATATCAGTGTCTCCACACTCATTGGTTAAGAGGACAACCAACCTATATGGCACAACGACCTATGCTTGATAAACGTTGTCGTCCTTGGTAACAACGTATCATTTGATCGCGAACAGATTTAAGGACTAAACAACAAATTCTCCTTTGTCGAGTCTAAATAGTCCTAAGGACTTCACCACAACATAGGAGTTCATTAGAAGATATAATATTTTGTGATGAAAAATGCCAAAATAATTTTTATTAATTCATAATTCATGTACATATACAAAAATGAGCACAACCGTCAACAGGCTGACGATTGGCTTTGGAAAACTATTCCCAACAATCTCCCACTTGGCCTAAAGCCAATCGGTGCAGTATCTAATACCCATCTTCGACTTGTAGTTGTCGAACTTCTTCACCGCAATGGCTTTAGTGAATGGGTCAGCCAGGTTCTCCTTCTCGTCGATCTTCTGAAGATCGACGTCACTTCGATCCACAATTTTCCAGATGAGATGGTAGCGGCGCTGAATATGCTTCGTCCGCTGGTGTGCCTTTGGTTCATTCGCCTGAGCAATGGCTCCAGAGCTGTCACAGTAGAGCAGAACTGGACCAACAAGGGAGGGTGCTACTCTGAGCTCGGTGATGAATTTTCTCAGTCACACTGCTTTTTTGGCAGCATCTGATGCAGCGACATACTCCGTCTCGCAAACTGAATCAGCCACTGTGTGCTGCTTGGAACTTTTCCAGCAGATAGCCCTACCATTAGGGTAAAAATAAGTCTCGACACACTTTTGCTGTCATCGTGATCAGACTGGAAACTAGAGTCTGTAAACCCTATAAGTCTCAAGTCCGATTCACCATAAACAAGCCACTGGTTCTTAGTATTTCTTAAATACTTCAGGATGGTTTTAACAACCTTTTAGTGATTCTCCCCTAGATCAGATTGGTATCTACTCACTACCCCTAGTGAGTATGCCACATCTGGTCGTGTACATGTCATGGCGTACATGATAGATCCCACTGTCGAAGCATATGGAATCCTACCCATACGCTCTCTCTCTTGAGGTGTTGTCGGACCATCCCTTTTCGAGAGAGAAATTCCATGACCTATCGGAAGATAGCCTTTCTTGAAATTCTCCATGCTGAACCTCTTCAGCATAGTATCAATGTACGTTGACTGAGATAAATCAAGCAACCTTTTAGATCTATCCTTATAGATCCTCATCCTTAGGATGTAGGAAGCTTCTCCCAGATCCTTCATGGAGAACTGTGACGACAGCCAAATCTTTATTCCCTGTAATGCAGGGACATCATTTTCGATTAAGAGAATGTCATCCACATACAATACAAGAAATACTACTACTGGATCATTAGTCCACTTATAAATGCATGGCTCTTCTTCGTTCTTAACGAAGCCATACGTCTTGATCGTCTTATCAAAACGTATGTTCCAACTCTATAATGCCCGCTTAAGTCCATAAATGGACCTCTGTAGCCTGCA